>NW_027531873.1:3918466-3996690 GCF_008692635.1 Crocuta crocuta | reverse complement strand
CCCCCCCAACGTATTGGCAATAATATGGAGAAACTGAGGCCCTCATGCTTTCCTGGTAGAAATGGAAAATAGTACAGTACCTAGAGGCAACAGTACAGCAGTTCTTGAAAAAATTTAACGAAGCATAATCCAGTAATTCCAGTTCTGGCTACATATTCAAAAGAAGCGAAAGCAAAAACTTAAACAGATATTTGTATACCATGTTCATAGCAGCATTATTCACAATAGGCAAAAGGTGGAAGCAGTCCAAATGTCCTCTGACAGATGGGTAGCAAGTTACACATGGTCTAGATATTGAATGGAATATTATTCGGCTTAAAAAGAAAGAGATTCTTGGGCACCTGGGTGGCTCAGTCGGTTAAACATTTGACTTTGGCTCAGGTCATGATCTCACAGTTTGTGAGTTCAAGCCTTGCTTCAGGCTCTGTGCTGACAGCTCAGAGCCTGGAACCTCCTTTGGATTCTGTGTCTCCCTCTCTCTCTGACCCTCCCCCTCTCGCATTCTGTGTCTCTCTCAAAAATAAATAAACATTAAAATTTTTTTTTAAAAAGGCAGGGATTTATCATTTGGGCACATACTACACCATGGATGAACTGTGGAGACATCATGTTAAGTGAAATAGGTCGATCACAAAAGGGCAAATATTGTATGTAATGTATGATTCTGCTTATACGAGGCACCTGGAACAGTCAGGTTCATAGAGAGACTATAGAACAGCGGTGTCCAGTATTAGGAGAAAGGAAAACAGGAGTTGACGATTAATGCGTACAGTGTTTCCACTGGGGAAAATGAAGATGCTCTGGAGATGTGATGGTTGCACACATTATAAATGTACTCAATGCCACTGAACAGTACGTTTTAAAACGGTTAAAACGGGGGGCTTATTTGGTCTGACTCGACCTCGGCTCAAGTCACAATCCTAAAGTTCATGAGATCAGGCCCCACTTGGGATTCTCTCTCTCTCTGACCCTCCCTTGCTCATGCGTGCACTTTCGGTTTCTCTCTCTCAAAATAAATAAAATTTTAAAAACGCGTATTTAAAATTTTTTGGTTAAAGCTTATTTATTTATTTTGAGAGTGAGAGAGCATGAGCAGGGAGGGGGAGAAAGTCAAAGTCAGTGCAGAGCCCAAAGCAGGGCTCAAACTCACAAACCATGAGATGGTGACCTGAGCAGAAATCAAGACTCCAGCTGAAATCAAGAGCCTTGAACTGTAAATTACTATAAGCTTGTTTTGATAAATTGATTCTCTTATATCTGAGATGGCTAGATATGGAATCTAGAATTTGGATTGTTTCATTTAAGAAAAGTTGAACTTCTGGGGCACCTGGGTGGCTCAGTCAGTTGAGTATCCAACTCTTGGTTTCAGCTCAGGTCATAATATCACAATTTGTGAGATCGGGCCCTGCATTGGGCTCTGTGCTGATGGTGTAGAGCCTGCTTGGGATTCTCCTTCTGCCCCAACCCTGCTCTCTCTTTCAAAATAAATAAACAAAACTTTAAAAAGAAAACTTGAATTTCTTTCCATCTTTTTAGTCTCTCTTATTAAAGAAATGACCAACATACATATGCCTCATTAACTCCTTCCTTCCTTCTTTCCTTTCTTTTTTCCTCAAATGTTTGGATAAACATACCAATAAATGTTGAATGAAATAAGAAAGCCCCAGAAGACTACATTCTGCCTTGTTTCCTTTTAAAAATCTGCTGGGATAAAATTTATGTACAATAACTTGTATTCATTTGAAGTGCACAATTTATTGGAATTTTTCAGATGTATACACATGTGTAATGATGAAACAGGGCCACAATTAAAAAAAACCATTTCCATCACCCCCTAATTATTCCCAGTCTAAGCTGCAATCACTGATCTTCTTTGTGTTAATTTAGATTAGTTTGTATTTTCTAGGATTCCATACAAGTGGAATCAATTTTATGTACTACTTTTGTTGGGCTTCATTGCCTTAGTATATAATGATTTTGAAATGCATCCATGTTATGTTGAACATATCAGCAGTTCATTCCTTTTTTTATTGCTGAATAGTATTCCAATGTATCGATATATAATTCTTGTTTATCCATTCATCTGGATACAGGTTGTTTATCCATTCATCGGGATACAGGACATACAGGTTGTTTTATTGTTTAGGCTATTGTGAATAAAGCTGCTAAGAACTGTTCTATACAAATCTTTGTGTAGATTTATATTTTTATTTGTTTGGTGTAAATATCTAGGAGGAGAATGGCCAGTTTATACGGTAGGTATGGATTAACTTTCTAAGAACCTGGTAAAAAGTTTTCCCAAAAGGCATTTACATTCACACCTCCAGGATGTAAGAGCTCTATTTCTTCATCCATACTTCTCATTTTCTGGTATTGCTGTTTTAAAAATGTTTCGAAAGGGTGTTTAATGGTATCTCATTGTGTCTTTAGTTTGCATGTCAGACATGAATAATGATGTTGAATACCTTTTTGTATGGTTAATCATCATCTGTTTATATCCCTTTTTGAAGAGTTGATTCAAACTTTTGACCGTTTTTTATGAGGATATTTGTCTTTTTATTATTAAGTTGTAAAAGGCTTAACAGTTTAGATATCCTGGATACAGATTTATATAATTGTCAGATTTATATATTGAGAATTTGTTCTTCCAGGTAGTGGACAGCATTTTTACTTTTGTATTAGTGTCTTTTGGAGAGGAAGGGTTTTTAATATTGATAAAATCTAATTTGTCCTTTTTTTTCCTTTTATGGTTCATGCCTTTGTGTATTCTCTCTAAAAAACCTCTTCCTACCTCAAGGTTGCAAAGATCTTCTCTTTTCTTCTGGACCTTTTATAGGATTAGTTTTATATCTCAGTGTATGAACTGTTTTGTACACTGTTTTGTATTTGTTTTTGTACATGATGTGAGGTATGGGTCAAAGTTTTCCATGCTGTTTGTCTAAGTACAATTTATTGAAAACTATTGTCTTCCTTTAAATTGCCTTGACCCTGTGTCAAAATTCATTTGACCATATACATATGGGTCTGTTAATAGACTCCTTTTTCTTTTCCACTGACCTATATGTCTACCTTTCACCATTACCACACTATTTTGCTTATTAAAAGCTTTATGTTAAGCCTGGAAATCAGATAATGTTAAGTCCACCAACTTTTATTTTTTACGTTGTTTTTGGATATTTTAGATCTTTTTCATTTCCAAATAAATATTAGAATCATCTGTTTATTTACAAAAATCAAATGCCTACTGAGATTTTGACTCAGCTGGGGAGAACTGAACTGTCTGCAGACACAGTATATCCTCATTTGTTCAAGTCTTTCATTTCTTTCATCAATATTGTTTAATTTTCAGTAATAAGATATTCCACGTTTTGTAATAGTTATCCTTAACATTTTATGCTTTTTGTGCTTTTGTAATTAACATTAAAAAATTCATTTTCAGTTTTATGCTGCTAGTATACAAACATACAGTTGATTTTTGTATATTAACGCCCTACCCTATAAACTTGTTAAATGCACTTATGCGTTTAGAATCTTTGGATTCTTTTTTTTTAATTTTTACTTATTTCTAGGAGAGAGAGAGAGAGAGAGACAGCGTGAGCAGGGGAGGGTCAGAGAGAGAGAGAGAGAGACAGACTCCGAGAAATAGGCTCCAGGCTCTGAGCTGGCAGTCAGCACAGAGTCCGACGTGGAGCTCGAACCCACGAACCGCGAGATCATGACCTAAGCGAAAGCCAGACGCTTAAACGACTAAGCCACCCAGGCGCCCCTAGAATCTTTAGATTCTAAGATTACTTAGAATTTTGCGGTTTTGTAAATTCCTTAGATTTTTCTAAATTAACAACCATATCACATGCAAAACAAGACAATTTTACTTTTTCCTTTATAATCTTCATTTAATTTCTTTTTTTGTGCTTGACTATACTGTTCAGGGCCTCAAAAAAGTTAATTTGTAGAATATAAGCCCAAGAATCCTTACCTTGCTCTCTATCTTTGTATGAAAGCATTCAATATTTGTCATTAACTATGATGCTAGCTGCACACTGTGGTCCTGTAGTAGATTGATACAGTTCTCTTCTACTCCCAGTTATTGAGAGTTTTTATTATGAATGAGTATTGACTTTATTCAAATGTTTTTTCTGTTACCTACTGAAGTGAGCACATGGTTTATCTCCTTTATTCTGTTAATAGGGTAAATTGTATTGATTGATTTTTTAATGTTAAACCTATCTTGAATTCTTGAGATAAACCCAAATTGGTTGTAAACTTTAACCTTTCTGTATGTTGTTGGACTTGATTTTCAAAACTTTGTCAAATATTTTTTTGTCTGTTCATAAGGTATACTAGTATGTAATTTGGGGGGAAATGTCTTAGTAAAGACATTTGGTATTGAGGTTATGCTGGCCGTGCAATGAGCTGGGATGTATGCCCTCATCTTCTACTATCTGAAATAGTGTGTGCAAGATTTTGACATTTTTCGTTTGAATGTTCGATAAAATCACAAGTAAAACCATTTGAACCTGGAATTTTCTTGTTGAAAAAAGGTTCTGAAAATGAATCCAATTTCATTGGTATATATAGGGCTATTCAAATTTTACATTTTATCTTGTGTCTTTTTTTAGTAAGTTGTTCAATTTTTAAGTTTGTCCATTTCATCTAAGTTTATTGGCATGAAGTTGTTCATAATATTACCTTATATTTTTTGTGTTTCTAAGATCTATAGTGATAACTCCTCTTTCATTCTTGATATTGTTGATTTATACTCTTTTTTCTTAATCATTAATTAGAGGCTCATCAATTTTGCTAATATTTTCAAAATGAGTCTTAGCTTTGTTATTTTACATTTTCTCTTTCATTGACTTCTGCTCTTAACTTTAAAAATTCCATCTTCTACTTACTGTGGAGTTGCTTTTGTTTTTACTAGGCTCCTGAGATGAAGCCTAATGGAACAGCAGGCTTTAGGTTTTTATTCTTTCCTAATAGAAACATTAGGGCTAGATGTGGTTTATCTGTACTCCACAAATTATAATGTGTTTTATTTTCACTACTATTTAATCTGAAATTATTTCTAAATTTGGGGCTCTCTTGACTCATTTAGAAGCACACTGTTTACTTTCCAAATATGTGAAATTTTTCAAATATATCTTGTTACTAATTTCTAACAAAATTCCTTTGTGTTCAGGGAATATACTCTGTATGATTTCAATCCTTTTAGATTTACTGAAATTTGTTTTATAGTACAGCCTACACTCTACCTTAGTGAAAGTACTATGTGCACTTCAAAAGATTGTATAGCCCAGAGCTGCTGTGTGAAGGGCTCTACAAATCTTGTACATCCAGGTGGTCAGTAATGTTGTTCTGATCCTGTGTTTTACTGATTGTTTTTGTTTTTTGGTCTCGTTTTATGATCAATTAGTGGGAGATATGTGTTAAAACTTATTGTGATGATGGAATTGCCTATTTTTTCCTAACACTGTCAATATTTGCTTGATGTGTTTTGAAGGTCCAGTGTTATGCACATACACATTTATGACTATTATGTCTTTCTGATGAATTGATCCTTTTACCATTATGGGTATCCCTCTTTATCTATGGTAATACTCTTCTTCCTAAATTCTACTTTACTTGATAGAAATATAGCCACTCTAGCCTTTTTATGCTTACCATTTGCCCGGTCCATCTTTTCCCACCCATTTATATCAACATATTTGTATTTTAGATTTAAAGTGTATCTTTCTACTTAAAGTATGCCTTCTATTTGTAAATGGCATATAATTGTTTTCTAATCCTTTCAGATAATATCTGCTTTTAAGTTTATTTAATATAATTATTCATGTGAATATATGCAGATCAAGTCTTACTTGTTTTCTGTTTGTCCACATTGTTTTTTGTTCCTCTGTTCACCCTTCCTGGCTTCTTTTGTACTATTTAAAATTATTTTAGAATTCTGTTTATCAAATGGTTTTTAAGCTATACATCTTTATAGTATATTTTTAGAGTATATTTTAGAGATTTTTCTAGTTACATTATACATCCTTAACATTTTACAGCCTACTTAAAGTTAATATTGTACCATTTCACATAAAATATAAAAGTTGAAGTCCTGTAAGTCTTTTTACCTTATTTTGTGACATGGTTTTCATGTACATCATATCTATAAATCTTATAAGTACAAGGTATTATGTTTGTTTTAAACAGTCCTATGCATTTTTGAAATTAATTAGTAAAAAATAGGTTATTTAGTCAGATATCAACCATTTTTGATGTGCTTCATTAATTCCTGAAGACCCAACTTCCCTTCAGTATCATTTCCTTCCAGTATAAGAACTGGACTCTTAGGGTGTGGGTTTGGTAACAAGAAATTTTCTTTGATTTCCTAAATTTATCTCAAAATGTTGTTTATTTTGCTTTTAATTATTTTGCCTTTAATCTTCAAGGATATTTTCACTGGCTATAGACTTCTAGGATCACATATTTTTTTTCCTTTTAGTTCTTTAAAGAAACTGTTCTACTATCTTCTGACCTTCATGGCTTGATGAGAAGTCTGATGCCATTTTAATCATTGTTCACTATATATAATAATGCTGTTTCAGTATCTGGCTGCCTTAACTATTTTCTCATTTTCCTTGGTCTTTAGTAATTTGACTATGCTATTCTTTTTTTAAGATTTTTAAAAAAATATTTATTATTGAGAGAGAGTGCACAAGTGGGGGAGGCGCAGAGAGAGAGGGAGACAGAGAATCTCAAGCCAACTCCACGCTGTCAGCGCAGAGCCTGACATGGGGTTTAATCCCATGAGTTGTGAAACCATGACCTGAACCAAACACCAAGAGTCAGACACCTAATGACTAAGCCACCCAGGCGCCCTGACTATGCTATTCTTAGGCATAGTTTGCTTGATATTTTCCCTCACTAGGGTCCACTGAGCTTCTTAATCTGGAGATTTATGTTTTTTCAACAAATTTGAGGATTTGAGGGCCCTTATTTCCTCAGATAACTTTTTGGTTCTATTCTGTCTCCTCTCCAATGGGTCTCAGATCACCTGTATGTCATACATTTGCTATTGTCCTACAGATCCCCGAGTCTATAAATTTTTCAATAAGTTTTCATTCTCTTCTTTAGACTGCTTAACTTCTATTAATCTACCATCAAGTTTACTCATTCTTTTCTCTGTTAGTCCATCTGCTATTAAGCTCACGTAGTGAATGATGTATTCAAGTACTACATGTTTTCAGTTCCAAATTTTCCATTTGGTGCATTATTTTTTACTTCACTTCTGACATTTCTTATATTTTTCATTCATTATAAACACATTTTCTTTATCTTCACTTAGCATAATTATAATAGCAGCTTTAAAATTGTTTTCTGATAATTCTAATATCTGATTCGCCTCTTGGCCTCTGTTCATTGTCTTTTCCTTTGACAATGGGTCGCATTACTCCTGGCTCTTCACACATCAAGTAATACTGAAGACTTTGAATGTCATGTTGCGGAGACTCTGAATTCTGTTACATTTCTCAGAAGAGTGACTATTCATAGTTTGTCTCAGCAGGCAATTATCTTCGTTGGAATTAAACTCGAAACTGTCATGCCTGCGGTGGGCAGTGGCCCAGACCTCAATTCAGACTGCTTTCAACCTGCGAATCATGCATGGGTCAGGAATCAACCAGAGACTGGGACAGAGACTATATGCAGAATTTGGTATTTCTCTTATATGGCTCATTTTTTCCTACAATTCCCCCTCACTATGTGGTGGTTCTAGTAACTCTGAACTTCTTCAAATGGTTCTTCCTACCAGAAAGAATGCAGGTTCTCTGTTGGAATTTTAGCTACCTAAGGTTATAACTTTGTCCAGCTGTGGCTTCCCTCTGGGGAAAAACAAAAACAAAAACACAGGAATGGAAAACTCACTTGATGCTTAATGCCTCCTCCAAGTTTCACCCTCCCTCCAAAAATCTACCTGCCTTTGTCTATCCCCCAAAGTCCTTTCATAGTCATTTGTTTTCTCCAGAACTCAGTTATGTGTAGGTATTTCAATCTATTAGGAGCTTATTCTACCTTAAGTAAAGCAGATACCTGTACTATTTTTTAAATAAAATTTAAAACCAAAAACTATGGTGTGCGTGTGTGTGTGTAAGACAAATCTAAATAAACAAAAGAATGATAAAGACAAAACTCAAATTAATGTTTACCTGCATTAAAAAGAGGAATAAAAGACAAAAAATACATAGATTAATGCAAATTATTGTCGATGTGCTAGTTCTCTGGCTATGTGTGGGTTAATAGATGTTTACTACTCTATTCACAAATGGATTAATATCATGACAATAACAAGGGCTACGCATAGACCAGTGATGACCCTGTGTCATGGACCAGGTCTTTAATAAATTTAATTCTGTCCATCTAAAAACACGTGTTCACAGGGTCTTCACCTTGTTTCTAGACTCTTGAAAAGTCTTTTAATAAGACTCTGACAAGATCTAGTCGCAGGATTTATGAAATGGCTAAGGATTTATGAGATTCATTTACAGGTAAAATATATGGACCATTCAAATTTAGGCACATCTGAGACACATGGTTCATAATGCGAAAACCCCTAAATAATGTTGTCATTTTGAATGAGAAGGATAAAAAGACAAAACCATGCATGTGTGTATTGTTTCTTTGTTCACAATGCATACAGGCTCTTTGACCAAGACAGGAAAAGTTCCCAAGGGTGTAGAAGCAAAAAATAAGAAAACAGAGTGAACGTAAGAATGTTGAAGCATTCTCAAAGCAGCAGAAAACTTTAGCGTGCATGCCTAAAAGCATATCCACATGTCAAGGACCGTGGGACATTTTCCCAGAGGGGACTGGACACGAAGCCTCCCTGGTCTTAGTATCTTAAACTAGGCTGAATGGAACACCAGGGAATATGCTGGAGGGAGGGAGAGCACACTGGCCAAAAGGGTGGAAAAAGTGATGCAATCAGAGAGCTCTTTCCCATCTCTAATTTTATGACTCTCTGTAAAAAAGGAGGAGTATCCAAACCACTTCAAAATAAGATCACCGGAGACCTGGCTTGGAAGACTGGATCCAATGAGAAAAAAGTCTACAAAGATTTTATTTTCATGGTTGATAATCACATACCATGCCAAAAGATACCTCCAGATGACTTGTTTCATAGCATATATAGGGTAAAATTTTAAACTAACGCAGAATAATTTCTCTGGGAATTGGGAACGGTAGGGGGAGAATGTACAAACGATATCAGTGTAAAATAAAGGTTTTCCTTCCCGACTATCAAAAGCTTGACAAATCATGTCAATGTTTTTATCTCTCAGGATATTTAAAAGAGCACAGCAAACAGAAGGCTCTTTACCTGCTTGCTATCTGGTTTGATTTTAAGGAGAGTGCAATCCCAAAGATAAAACTCAAAAGGAAAACAAAATACCAATAGATTTTCCTTTATTTTTTCTTATTTGATGCCATTAATAATAAAAGGCAAGTATTTTCCCAAGTCAAGGGGGAAAAAACCAACAAAAACACCTTTCTGTCATTTTTTTGGAAACAGCCCTGAAAACACATTTTAAAGAGTATGCTTTATAAACCTTTTTGTTTTTAAGGCCAGAAATTCACTAAATGCTCTAAAATTAAAATTTCTAATCAACTGAACCCCGCCCCCCTCGGGTATGAGGAAACAGGCCTCTTTGGGGGAAGGTAATCCTAATTACGTGGCATGCTGGACAGGCACCCAAGTTTATGTCAGTAGCAGATTCTGATAAGATAGGCACCAAAAGAATCAGGTCTGGACTGTTTCAACGCAGGGGGGGAGGGGGTGTTGGTGTAATGTTGGTATTTAACTGTGATCTAGAGGCCAACAAAGGGCAGGGTGGACAAAGCGGAGCCTAATGAAGCTGCTAGTGTCTGGGGTGAAAGAGCCACAAAGCCTTTCAAATTAGCAGCTGAATCCTGACACTCATTAGTGATTATACATGCGAAGGCTGCAACTTAAGGCTCCAACCAGTAAAACAGCCAAGACACCACATACACACAAAGGAAATAAAGTATGTAAAAAAAATAAAGAGCCAAGACCTTTCAAATGTCTTTCCTTTCACATTCTGACATTTTTTCTTTTTCTTTTCTTTCTTTTTTTAAAAAATATTAATGACAAGACTGCAGTGTGCTTACCTTCCAATTTAGTACGAAAATAATTACCACTGCGGCTAAAATGAGACTTTCATTTTTTTTTAATCAAGGAAGGTCTAGTCAGAAATTGCTTCTGCTAAGTTCTGTACAAGACATAATATACTCTTGTTAACTAACAAAACCAATAAATCAAGCTGAAGCACTTATTAAAGTATCTTACAGCACTAAATTTATCACTGATGACAAATTTAATTTGGGACTCTGACAGTTTGCTCCTTGCTTGTACTTCAACAGATTTCTTTCTTTCTTTTTTTTTTTTCGGGGGGGGGGCATGGGGGAAGGCAGTTATTTCACAAATAATGAATGCTGAAATTTAGCAGAAATTTTTGGAGATGTAAAAGACAACTTCTAATAGAAAACTCTGGTTTTCCCACAGCGTCGCTGTCACTGGGGAAAGCTATGCATTAAAATTCTTTTCCAGCGATTCTGTCCTTCGCACATTACAGTTAGCAGAATTTTTAAAATGGTGATAATGAGCACTTTACGAAGCAATTTATAATCATCACTCAGTTAACCCCCACTCTATCTCCACGGTTAGGTCAGTGCACGTCCCTTGATAATGAAGATAAGAAAATTGAGATACTGCGTTTTCCTTACCTAACAGGTAGAATAATTTTAATCTATGGCAAGGTCATTCAGCACAAGGGAGGGTGAAAAGTAAAGAAATTCACAAGACTGTGTTGAGTCTTCTTATAATTGCCCAACACTGTAGCTAAGAGGATGATATTCCCGCTTTAATTATCAAAAGAGAATTACATTACAAATACACATAAAATTATTATTAATAGGCAACCTTTGCTCGGCACCATACTTGTAGACTACATACTATGAATAATGCCTTATTTTCTGTTCCGGTCAACTGCACTAGTTTATCGTGTAACACAACCAGGTTTTATAAGTTGTATTTTTTTATAAACTTTTCCTCTTTCTAAAACATAGCTCTACAATTCTAATTCGCATTTTCCTGTTGTCTTTTCAAATGGTGTTTTCTTTGTTGACAATACAATCAGCATATAAAAACCAAATTTCACCGCCTGGTCCCAGTTACGGCAAACCAAGCAGCCTGAACCACAGCCTGACAAGGAGAAGGCATTAAGCTCTGGAACAAAAGCATCGAAGTCGACCTGTTTTGCAGACTGATTAATAGAAACAAGCTCCAAGGACTAATCACAAGCCGAGCCCTGTTTTGCAGATTAATAGAACAAAGACACATGAGAGGAGAGGAGGGGAGGTTACAGCACTGGAATACAAATAAGCAAAGGTAGACACCAGGCTTTCCTCCACTCAACTCACCTCCCCTACAGCAGATTTACTGACCCAAACCCCAAGGTTTCACATTCAAGGAGGAATCAAAATGCAGCACCACAGAGATGAGAGTTCTCTTGGTCACCCCAGCACCGAATGAATCACCTACGTTCCACCTTCACAACAAAATTTCTTTGCAGAATGATGCATGAGCCACGGCACTTTCAGGGAATCTTTCCACTTCAGCCAGCCAACCCAGAGCACTTGTTGTCCAGGACAGACACTTTTCCACTTGCCCATCATTTGCAATGACCTGACATACAGGTGGCCTGTGAAGTGTGTGCGCACATGCGGGCCCGCAAGTATACAAGAACTATATTCACAACGACAGCATAAAGTTAGAATAATAGAGTCGATTTCCAAATTACCCCTAGACACACTTTTTACAACTTGAGAATGTAGTCTTTTTTCCTGACTGTAAAAAGAAAAAAAAACAATTTCCCCACTCTAAGAATATACAAAATACCAGGAAAGTAGAGTGAAAGGAAAAAGAAAAAAAAAAAGGAACACTCATAAAAGAAAAATTGCTGTGATATTTGTGGTATATAACCTCTCAGTTTTCATTTTCTCTATATATTTATATACATTCTTTATAATGTTATGATCCCTCTGTATATTTTTGGTGGGGATGTGGCTTTTGAAACTCTTAGTGCTAAGCATAAGAAGAAAAACATACCATTGCTCTCTGACAACTGATGTTAATTCCTGAATGACTAAAACCAGGTGAATGTATGAATTTTTACTGGAATTGTAAAATCTTCATCCACTTGAGATCTGGTAAGCTGAAGACAGTTTACACAGCTTGAGAAACAATCTTTAGGAATTGAGATGTCCACGTTTTGCATGATTTCTCTCCTTGATGATGTTCTGCAGCAAGTATTTTCCCTTCATCTTTTTTTTTTGAGTGTGGAGGTGGGGGAACCAAGCTTTTTTGGTCTGATTCAGAAGATTATGTGAATGAATGGACAGAGAGAATGGATTTTCTGTGGCATATTTGTATCGTGCTTTATCAATAATCCAATTGTTCTGCTAATTGCAACAATCAGCAAAGTAAAAATACATTTATAATGAAAATCATAAATATCAACAGTTACAACATCTCAGAGCTGACTTTAGAGCACAGTTAAGCCTGTGGTTCATAGGCAAGCAAACGTCAAAATTTCCAAAAAGGTGACTGTGTTTCTCTCTGGCTTTCAGGAGACTTCGAACTCTTCATAAGGTAATTCTTATAGCTAATAAACTTAAAAACCAAGACCTTCCTTAGTACCAGATTTTCACATTAATCGTAATCCTGAATAGCACATACAATGTGTTTGAACATAGGAAGGCACTCAATACCCTGAAAATTCCCTTGCCTTTCACTGACCGATCTCTGAAGCTGCCATACAGGCCACACAGAATTCGCCTCTGGTAAGAGCTGTCTAAAAGCACAAAGATCAGGGCCAGCGTTATATACACACACTTATGTTTTCCATTTTCCTACTCATTCCGCTGGACCTACAGGTAAATACTTGTCCTTGCAGAATCATATCTTTTTCAGGGAGGGGCTGAATTTGGTTTAGAAAAGGAAGTTCTTTGCTGTTTCATTTGAAAAAATGGGAAGAATTAAGGAATGTTTAGTAACAGAGGCATCATAAGAATAACTTAAAATCCTCATTCTCAGATGCTTCCTATGAATTCATTTATTTAAATAATATGAAATCAAACCCCACAGACTGAGATTCCTGAATTTCCTTTCTACAATTTTTTGTTTTGTCGTGACACCGTAGGAAAAGAAGAAAAGGGCAAGTGGCTAATAACAAGCCAACAGCATATTTCCAAGTAGTTTTGTTTTTAATTAAAAAATTCTTTTTAATGTTTATTTATTTTTGAGAGAGAGAGACCATGCATGGGAGGGGAAGGGAGAGAGACACAGAATCTGAAGCAGGCTCCAGGCTCTGAGCTGTCAGCACAGAGCCCAACATGGGGCTCAGACTCATAAATCCAACTGTGAGATCATGACCTGAGCCCAAGTGGGACACTTAACCTACTGAGCTACCCAGGCTCCCCATCAACAATTTCTGATTAGGTTTTAATCTAGCATCTCTTATTTTGTAAAGTTTTAATCTAGCATCTCTTATTTTGTAAAGATCAAAGCAAGAAAGTTTTTTTCTATTGATTCTTTACTTATAATAAAAATAGAAACCCCAACTATGGCTAGTGATATGGAGTTGGACTTTTAAATCATTAAGACAATAAAAAGTTTTTTCCGAGTGTCTGTCTTCAGTAGTCCTCTTTCTAGAACCATGGTACTCCAAGCTACTTTCCATTGATCATGATGCCTCCTGTGGCCTCGAAGTCAGTACATCTTAGTGGATCCTGTATTAAGATTGAGATGTCCCACAATTTCAATATATGCTGTAGCTTGCAATGTAGTGAGAAAAACCATGATCTCTAGTTACTCATCCAGGCAGGCATCAGAGGTGCTTAGTTTTATGTACAGTCATTTTGTATACAATACGTAAAAGAAGCACCTAACCAATTTTAGGAAAGAAGGGAAAGTCAGGCTGTCAACTCTGACTTTTTTCTTCCTTTATAAAGAACATGGTTTTATTTAGACTTCAAGGTTGATTTACTATAGACTCATGAAATGTTAGCATTACTTTTTTAGGGAGAGCGGGGTGGGGGGGGGGAAATGGGATCTATTCTAAACCCACCATGCCAGGCATCAGGACTGAATGTATGTAAATTACCCAATAATATCACCAGCACTTTCAGATGCTGTCTTAGAAAATTTTATTTTATCTTGGGAAGAATCTTACTTCAGCTGGTTCCTAACCACTTTCTCTAATTTGCCTTTATATGCAAGGTGTTTCTCTGTTGCTTTTTCATTTCTTCCAGCAAATTTCATACTTGGACATTATTAGTCATAGTAACTGCATTGCACTTTACCCAAGCTGATCTTTTCTAATGTTTGAGCAAAACAATCTTCCTATATCGGCTCCTGGATTAATGCAAATTTGTAACTCATCTTTTGTACTCTCTACAGAATGCACAGGCATTCTGAGAACCCAGAGGCTTTCAAATCTGCCACTAGCTTCCTGCTTAAGAAGCCCGCATGGAACATTCCACATTCAATTTATAGTCCCCGTCCAAGATTACCTTTATTTTTCCTGGGTGAAAACGCACTACCAAGCATTACTCATACATTTCAATGATACTTCATGTAAGTGACCTTAAAAATGCCCCATATGTCTTCATTTATCAGACATCTATTCACTCTTTCATATCTTTTGACCAAATGCAGCCGATATATGGGGTTCCTTTCCTAAATGGTTTCCACTTATCCAGATAATAAGCAACTTGCTGTACAAAGAAACTGCACAATATTTGCTTTTAAAATTCTCTTTCTCTCTTTCCCACACACACAAACAGGGGGAATGATTTTCCTAGACTAAGTTTCTTCTTTTTTTCATTTCTTCCCCTCTTACTCTCCCCTTCTCCCCTAATATACTAGCACAAAAAAGAAAACAAAACAGAACAAACACAAAACAAACCAAAAAACAAATAAGCAAAAATAATAGCCATTACAAAACTACATAATTCTTACCTTTCAGGGAAGAAAACAATATTTACCAAATTCTTGAGTGAAAATAATATCTACCAAGTTCTTGAGTGCCAAGAACTTAACCTACATGATCACATTTGAATCCCATAAAAATATACTGAGTAGTGAAAACAATAAAGGCTTTGGAGACTTATGCCCAGTTCTGCTATTTAGGAAATGAATGTCCCTGGGTGAGTTAACTTCTCTAACCTTCAATTTTATCATCTCCCAAATGGGGTAGTTTTACTTTCTTTATAGGGTTGGTGTGACACTTAAAAGCAATGTTATAGAAGGTACCTGAATGTGGGTGATGCTTCATAAGTAGTAGTTATTACTATTTGCATATGCAATTGAATCTATGTAGTTTCATGGGTGAAACCATGGCTGAGATGAAATAACTTGCTTAACAAAGTAAATGAGTCCTAAATGATAAAAACTGAGACTCAAGTTCACTGGGGACAGCTGTTTCTAAAGGCCAAAGCCTGTGGCCTCTATCCTTCACTGCTTCTCGCCTTAACAGGGAAAACGGGCATGTAGGTGTTTACACTATGTCCAGCCTAAGGCTCAGACTTTTCCAGATACATCTTTCCGCTGGGGATGCACTGCAAGAAGTTTCTTACCCTGAGGGACGGATGGTTTAAGGGAAGAGGGAGACAGCAAGAAGTGCTCAGCCCAGCTTCAAACAAAGCCTTCACTGTCAGAGGGATGTCCCTGGGCACAGTATGGTTTGGCCTGTCCCCCAGTAGGCTCCCACGGGCTTAGAGGTGAATCATTAAGAGGTGAGTGACATTGGGCCTTGACTGCTTCTCACTGAGCAGCGTAGAAAGGCAGAGGGCCTCTCCCCTGAGGAGCACAGAACACAGCATGGCTTTGATTATCATGCCTCTATTGGGAAACAACTTTGGCAGCATGCAGACTCCTTGGAAGGGCGGAAAGGGAGGAAGACTGGGCGGATGTGGAACCTGGCCAAAGGGGCGTGGAAGTGGTAACTTCTGAACTGTGTGCTCCAAAGCTCATCTCACCTTCATCACTGACTGTCTGGAGGATTAAATGAACCTGGGTATTTACCTGGACTTATTAGCGAACACATCAGCTCTCTAGGGCAGAAGGGCATCGCAGAAGGCAGGGCAGCAGCAGTGACTGGATCCAGGCAAATTTGGGTCAAGACTGTCTACAGGACCCCAGTGCACTCACTATCTGGTAATACCTGGAGAAATTCACAGTACACTTACAGTTCAGAGTATAAAATCAGAAATCCATGTTGGTCAAAGAGCTTGAAAATAAATGATACGGAATCCACATGATTAATTCGACTCAAAAATTCAACCATTGGGAATTTGACCATTAAGGAAAGAGAACACCACATATTTGATAACTGGTTTCTTTCTTTAAAATTTTTACATTTATTTATTTTTGAGAGAGAGAGACAGAGTGCAAGCAGGGGAGGGGCAGAGAAAGAGGGAGACACAGAATCCGAAGCAGTCTCCAAGCTCTGAGCTGTCAGCACAGCGACCGACGCAAGGTTCAAACCCAGGAACCATGAGATCATGACCTGAGCCAAAGCTGGACGCTTAACCGACTGAGCCACCCAGGCGCCCCTGATAACTGGTTTCCAGCGTGCAAACTTTCTGAGTACCCGGCTGGTCTAGCTTCTTTCCAAACTCACACTTTTCAATGACTACTTTTACTACACCTCAAAACAGTCTCCAAATTTAACAGAAACTGTGCTTCTAGCACAGAAATAAGGCTTTTCAGAGAAAGTAAAGAAACTGACAAAAATCTCAAAATACCGTTGGAAACTTCCTTTGAAAATCCTCACTGCCTTCATGTTAGATTTGTTCAACTACTCCCATCCTCCAACTTTTTTATGCTCACCTGGAGAGATGTGATACTCTCTGTATTTATAAGTGTTCAGGATGGATCTAGTATGTTCACAAAGCTCACAAACATAGTTCAGTGCTTCATTTGGCTCTGTTTTGCTCTACCATCTCTAAGTCCTCCTAAATTCATGGTTATGCTTGATCTCATATTGGAAATATCCTTGCCTGTGCAACTCATGACTCATCTGTATAGACCTTCAGTCCATCCGCCACAGACACAGCTCTACCACCACTACCGCCCTCATTCATTCATTCATTCAGCTGATACAGGCAGACCATCCACCATGTGCCAGGCACTGGGCTCGCCTAGGGTATGCAGAGAATAAAGCTGACAGGGTCCCTGCCATCAGAGAATTTAGAGCCACTGTATAATCCCCTTCCACCCACCAGCAGCAACTATGGGTTAAAAAGGAGCCTGTTAGTATAACATGAGAAAATGAAAGAACACCCAGTGGCCAACCGGCTGGGTCTCAGTGTTAAGGGCCAGGTCTTCTCTGGAGCATGGTGTGTGGACCCATGCCAGGCCTGACATCAGCAGGGGCACCTGCCAGTACTTCCTTCTTGGTGCATATGTCCAGGACCTGCCGTCTTTCTCAGCTGGGACTTGGTGCCTCAGATGGAAAACACGACAGACACCCAATACATGCCCCTCCTGATGTGTATGCAAAGGAACCATAAGTTGTCTCTATGGAGCAAACGGACAAGGAGGTGGTGATCCATGTCTTATGGCACACCGAGACATAGATTTTTCATAGAAAACTCTAGGCTCTGGAGCACATTGTGGAAAAAAAATACCTGATCATTCCTTTGTTCTCTCAACATCCCTATTTTCCCCCTATGAGCACCTAACCCAGAATCCTGAGAGCTCCTGAAGAGTACTGGCCTGGATTTCTGTGCGCCCTTTTTGCAACTAAATAGAAATAGGTAGTGGCAGCTGGGTGGCTCAGTCAGTTAAGGGTCCGATTTCAGCTCAGGTCACAATCTCACGGTTCGTGGGTTCAAGCCCCACGTCGGCCTCTGTGCTGAGAGATCGGAGCCTGGAAGCTGCTTTGGATTCTGTGTCTCCTTCTCTCTGTGCTTCTCCCCTGCTTGCACTCTGTCCCTCTCTCTCAAAAGTAAAATAAACATTTAAAAAAAGAGAGAAAGAAATAGCTAAGTTTTCCAAGTGGCCCCTTCCTGAATTGCCTCAGGTCAAGGAGCAGGACATCTGGTTACTAGGATATTCTGGTTTAGTGTCAACAGCTCAGCACAGGAAGGCTGGATCCCAATCCTCTTCAGCCTCAGCCCCTTTGAGCAAGTCACCTTTTCTGTCAAAAACTCTATCTTGGTCTCCTCAGTCAAAAAGAGGCAATACTGAGCAGCACCTGACATATGGGCACTTGTAAATGCTGGCTATTATTAATTACTATTATTAATACTATTCTGCCTATTTCAATTGTTTAAAATTATTTTTTACCTTAAATTTTAATTATTTAGGATTGTTATGAAGCCCAAATAAGATAACACATGTGGCAGTTCTCCGAGTGAAATACACATTCCAATGTAAGTTTATTTATTACTCTTGTCTGCTAATTGAGATTATCTTTCAGGATGTACAGGCAAAAAATTTAATTTCTGCCAATAGCTGATATTAAGTGTAACTGAATGCACAGGAACAGTTCCATCTACCCTTCCACATTCTTCTACACAATCACCACTAATACATCAGATGAAGGCACCATGGCCGGCTTCAAGGGTTTAGATGGAGCAGGGGCAAATGTATGAGTGGATCTAACATCAGAAGCTCTACACAACCCAGCTTTAGAAATGGTATTTACTGATACGGGCTATGAATGAGAGGTAGAAAGCAAAGTGATTGGTTTTGCTTTCTCCTTTTTCAAATAAACACGGCAGTTGTTAAACCAGAAGTGAATCTGATCCCGCGCGGCTTTAAGAGCAGTCAGCTGCATTCTGGAACAGGCAAAAATGTAAACAGAGCCTGTAACTCTAGAGCAGGGCAGAACACCCATCGGTTTCATATGGGAGAGTCTGTGGGCTCCGTGCCAAGAAAAATGAAATGTTAGCCTGGGCCTTTAAACAGAGTCATGTAAAAGCAGAGTGCATATTTGTTTAACACACACACAGGCCTTTTTCCGTGCCAATACCTTTCTCAACTCTCCTGAATCAAAGCTGGAATCCCTGAGATGATGGTAGGAACCAAGATTGTTGGTACAGCCCTTTAAAGTGAAAGGACTTTCTTGCTGAATGTGGAGAGGTTTCTTTCATTTCTTCCTCCTGTTTTTGGCCCAAGTTAATTACAAAGTATGACTGTGAAAATAAAATAAATGAGCCCATTCCACCCATCCCCATATCTGAATTCTATCATATGAGTTGCCAATTGGTTTCCTAATCCTCTCACTCAGTATCTGCTGTTAATTTGTTCGCTATTTCAAGAACTTAAAGACTGTCAGCAAAATACATGATGCATTACAAAACTTATAATTGGAAATAAAAACATCTGAAGCTTTTCTGACAGGGTAAACATAAAGTACTATTGCACTGATCAGAACAAGGAAACGTGAGCAACCTTGTAGCTATTTCTGTGCAAAAACAATTATAAATGCTGCAGAGAGTGGAATCAACACTTAACTCCCACTTTTTAAAATGCTGAGAAAATTACATCTAAATGAATGAATGAATGAACTCAACATGTTTGTGATCCGAAATGAGGGAAAGGGGGGGAACATCCCTGTTCAGGCTTTCTTTGCAGATGCAATTCAATGGGCTTCCTCTTGTTACTGTAGCCATTTTAGAATTACACTGTCTAGGCCCCATCTAATTTTCTTGCTGAAGAAGTTAAGGCACTGCCACCACAGTTACTAAATCTGACAAATTACACCTGAGTCTACTCTAACATGAAAAAGTGTGTTCTTTGTTCCTGACCCCTTGGTCAGCATAGAGATCAAATTCCTGGACATTGGGAAGTCCGGCTCATATTCATTAAAAGCCACGGGAGACCAGCCCTGCATTTCTGTTCAAGAGAGGAACAAGGTGAAGCCACCACCAAACAATACAACGGCTCTCCTCGGGTCGGAGCAATATGGGCTTTTTACTTTTGGCAGCTTGGCTCTGGATCAATTAGTACCTGGATTTTTTTCTGCACAGTACCAAAAGAGCAATTGAAATCAACTCCTCCCTCCCCCCAAAATAAAAAGGAAAGATAGGGGTCGGTCCCTTTCTGAAACCGACTTGTGCTAAGATGCTGGCTCTAGGTCTAATAACCAAAAATACAGAAATGATTTCAAAATTATTTCAAAATTCCACCTCCCCTCTATCTTGGCCGGACCACAGATTGTCTCCTCTTTCAAACCATACTCAGCCTTTGGAAAAGACAGAACTGAGAGTGATCACGAAGAGGAAATCAGGAACCATCATGGTGGCAGAGAATCAACGCAATGGATATAAGAAATCCACAAGCATTCCCATCATAGGACTAAAGTCCTAGGCAGACTTGTCTGGCAACACAAGACCTTCTTCTCCTCCAAAGAGTGAGAGAAAAGCATTACAGGAGACATTAAGAAAAGCAATGAGTTAGGGGCACCTGGGTGGCTCAGTCGGTTAAGCATCTGACTTCGGCTCAGGTCATGATCTCGCAGTCCATGGGTTCGAGCTCCACATCGGGCTCGGTGCTGACAGCTCAGAGTCTGGAGCTGAAAGATTTGTGTCTCCCTCTCTCTCTGCCCCTCCCCAGCTCGTGCTCTGTCTCTCTCTGCCTCAAAAATAAATAAGTGTTAAAAAATTAAAAAAAAAAAAAAAGAAAA
This sequence comes from Crocuta crocuta, assembly GCF_008692635.1. NCBI lineage: Eukaryota > Metazoa > Chordata > Mammalia > Carnivora > Hyaenidae > Crocuta > Crocuta crocuta. Next base: position 3,975,934 of record NW_027531873.1, on the reverse strand, counting down.
GCTATGAGTTAACTGTTACTCCTGAAGATGGTAATACATCATGGCTGATTCCTTTCTTTAAGATTCTTAGAAGAATGAGATAATGAAGGAATATACACAGAAACCACAGAACCTACTACAAGGTCTCATGAGGCAAGGGTACTGTGTGGAACCAGTCAGCTCTTGCCTTCCTTCCAAGGGATCACCTTTCTTCCAGGACAAGGCAGCCCACTTACAGCTTCTTCAGTATAGGGAGGCCACTGAATTTTCCAAACCCATCTAACCACATCCAGATCCCTTCCCTTGGGGATCTAAGAAGTATCCACAGTGCACTCCAATTGCACACACACATCTATCCTTTAAAGTGTTGTAAATTAGTCTCCATATACAAATTCCTGCTAAACTGTAAATTTAAAGACATCGCTTTAATTCTCCCTCTTTAGGAAGCCTTCAATTGTGCTACAAGTTAAAACACTGTAATGAATGTGGACTGATATTTTTTTTCTGTACTGAGCATGAGTCACAATCCACATTTTTTTAAGTATGTGAGTTGTAGCTATCTTCCTGGTTGGATGGCAATCATCTTTGAGAAACCTGATACAGGATGGAAATCCTTAGAATCAAGGATCTTATTTTGATTGTTTTTAAACTGAGAGCACTAGTAATATCAAAATTCATTGGAAAAGCATGGAAATCAAACTTAAACCACTTTACTTTATTTTGGGGTTGAAATAACTAATGGGTTACTAAGCAGACACTGACCCACAGGTGAATCTCAGGGATGGAAAAACCTAACGTCTGAAGAGAGAAAAGTGGTAGCTCTGGTATAAATCCCCCCAAACTTTGCTTCTAGTCAAATTCTTTATTTTTAATATTTATTCATTATTTTTGAGAGAGAGAGATAGATAGAGAGGACCACAGAGAGGGAGAGAGAGGACCCAAAGCAGGCTCTGTGCTCACAGCAGAGAACCCCATGTAAAGCTTCAACTCATCAACCGTGAGATCATGACCTGAACCAAAGTTGGACACTTAATCAACCAAGCCATCCAGGTACCCCTCTAGTCAAACTCTTAATAGTGAAAGAGTTTAAAAAGTGTACAAGATGTTAAAATATGAAGCATTCCTGAAAATATGGATACTCTGAAAATTCTACCTTTGGTGACCATTTAAGGGAGTGCTGTATGAGAGAAAATAGGGCAGACCTTGCTGGCCCTGTTTTACCAAAACAGAAGTTCGGTGATTTGCTTAGTGCCACTCAATCAGCAGAGGCTGACCTCAAGGCATCTGACTCCCGCTGCAACAATCTTCGTATGATGATGGACAAAGGTATAAAGTAAACTTGAAAGACCAGCTCCCCTATCTGAGTACTAGTTCACATTTATTAAATGTTTACTCTATGCCAGGAAATCTTTGGGTACTGTGGATGCATTAACTCATTGGTCCTCATAGCAACCACATGGAAGAAATTACGTTGTGATCTCCCAAAGATGAGAAAACAGGGGCAGGGAGATGTTCAGAAATTCACCCAAGTTTACAGGGCTGAATAAATTGTAGAACCAGGAAAATCTGTGCTCTCGGCACAGAGAAGCCAATGCAGGGATCCCTAAATCAGTGTTCAGATTATCAGCATTCCTGGAAATAATCAATCTTAACAAAATATCTTCACAGTGGGATCCAAACTGCAGACACCTCCAAAACACGTATTGAAAATGAAATTTGCTTTTCATCAACCTCTGTATTCTTAGTCAAAAGACAAAGTAGCAGCAATTCCTATGGGTGACACAAATCTCCCTCATTGCAAGGAAGTGCTAAGCAGGTAATAGTTTAAACTTTCTGGAAATCCCAACAAATTATGTATAAAGACAACTCCAGGATAGCATTTCAGAGGGCTCATCTTGACTATTTTCTCCCTCTCCAATATTGAAATTAACCACTGTCTCCAATATTAAAATAAACAATTTTTAAATGATATAAATTCAGCTCAGATATAAACGTCTGAAGTTTGTACCACCATCAAAAAAGAATTATGCCCCATCATATCACAGATTTGAGTTACTATGTTTTTGTTTGTTTTATTTTGTTTTGCTTTTTCTTGAGATGCTGCAAGATCTGCCTATGGATCCAAAATCACTCCCTCATTCATCATAACCGTCAACTGGTTTAGCTTAACCCTATCCTCAACAGATCTGCATCTGCTCAGATAATGGAGGAAGTTTGTTTGCTATCATCATTTCAAGGAACTATCAATCCAGAGATCTCTGAAAGTCTGGCTTGTTCAGGGATGGCCATCCATGTTCTGTGCCTTCGAAAATTTCTCAAAAATTATCTTAAGGTGTTAAAAAACTGGCCTTAACTCTATGTAGAGCTTCTCTGCCAATCAAACGTCATTCCTCAACTACAGCATAGTCATTAAGACATGAGCTGTGAGGCTGAAAAAGCTCCCTCTCCTGCCCTTTGCTCAGAAGTGCTAATACTGACGTCCTGTGTTACCCTGAGACCAGTTTTCAGATTACCGTTTGATAGGACTAATTTCTACTATTTGATTTCCTGCCCTTACCACCTTCTCATACATAAAAAACATTAACTAACGTACACTAATACAGCTGGATATAACCACTGCAGATTACAACCACCAGTGACCACACCACTATCACCAAAGCCTCAGTCATACAACACACCCTGCGGTCAGACTCAAAATTAGGATGCTACCACTCACTATTTGTGTGATCCCTGAGCAGTTTCTTAACCTTTCTGTGCCTGAGTTTTTTTCACCTGCCAAATGAGAATCACGACAGTCTCCATTTCTTAAAGGCATTTTGAAGAATATAAAAGACAAAAAAAACTTAGAACAATGCCTGGCGTATAGCAAGGACTCAAGTAAGAGTTCACAATCATTGCCAGGTGGATTTTAAAATTAAATACAGTTCCTGTGTCCACTCAACAATCCTTCTGGATTCCAGCTAGTAAAGCTAGGGAAAAAAATGATCAGCTGTTGAGAAAACATCTCAGCTTTCTATTCTACAGAGAACGAACCAAACTGTCAAGTGAGATGACCAGTTTGAAATCACACTATTTGTCCTCTTCCTATTTGTCTTAGCCACAAATACTAGGGCAGGGCTGGGATACTTCTCCAGGTTGGGTGGGTAAAGGTTAGGTCTTCTGCTCATATACATATGGAACTCTCAAAAAAGTAGATATATAAATAAATAAAAATCCAAGACCCCTTGATATTAATCTTCTAGCCTAACACTCCCATTTTAAAGATTAAGAAACTGGTTTGGAGGCTAAGTGACTTGCTCAAGTTCACATAAATACTTAGTGGCAGAACCAAGGCCAGAAAATGATAATCATTATCCTGAGCAAACAACTAGGCATTATTCCATATCCATTAAAAATACCACCTAATTTAATTCTCATAACCTTCTAAAGTAGGTACTATTTCCACTGTCTTGAGATACAGAAACGGAGGCTCATTCTCTGTGAATTAACTTCTTCAAAACCACACAACTGACAAATGATAGAAACAAGATCAAAATGCTTCCTGTCTGGCCCCAAAGAATAAGCACCTGTTTTAAGTTTTCTAGAGCTCAATGCTGAGAATTCTAGTGCTGAGCTCTCAACCTGTAACTTCCAAACTGTCTGCGCATCAGTCTCATCTGGGGAGCTTTAAAAATACAAATTGCTGGGCTCTACCTCAGGAATGAGAATCAGAGTTGCTCTGAGGGTATAGCTTCAAAATCCGTATTTCTTCCGAGTTGATCAGGTGGTTCTTATATGTAGCAAGATTTGAGAAGCCCTAATCTAAGCAAGATATTTTATGAATGTGTCCAGTGTAAAATGAGAGGGAAATAAGTCACCTAAGGCTGATGGCATGTTCAGAGTAGATGCATCTGCATGAAAGGTAACATGGTGACCTTCCCCCAAATCCTTCTGTGTCCCAGACACACACGCAGCCTCCGTCACATAAACATATACACAACTACCAAAGCTCCATTTCCACCAATCTTGCCTAAAGAAATCTGCACCACAATGAAAACAACAAGTGATACTCTTTCCAGCAGTTCCAGAATATGTGTTGTGTCTGAAATACAGCAATACGGTTTCTTTCTACCCTTATCCTTTTCATTTAAAGTGCTGAAGTCTGCACCAGGATTTCTTAATACTGAACTAAAAAAAAAACGAAGGGGAAGATTGTTCAAATGAGCACTTACCAAGGTGCCCCGTATATCCTGAATCCCTTCACTGTTACCTCCGAGTCTTGTAAGTAAATACTGTTTGTCAGGAGGGACTGAACGTTGTCAAAGTCCTCTGGTTTCAATTTGGACACAGAGGGGAAACGGTAGTAGTCCTGTTTAACAAGGTCTGCCATGAATTCTTTATCAAATGTCAGTTCATGATTCCCAGCAATCACTATTTTATATTCATATGGCAGGTTTCCTGAAATAAGAAAAAAGAGTACCAATTAGCACGTTCATTTCCCATCACGAAGTACAACAGCCGAGACTGGGTGATTAGCAGACAGTACACCCAAATGAAATAGCTCACGCATTCCTTTATATTTCCATGGGAACCAAAATTTATGACTACGCCTTTATGTTGGCAAAAAATGACAATAAACAAGAGACAGGAAGCTGCTAAGAAGCTTAAAAGCTACTAAGAAGACATTCAGCTTTCTTGTTCCATTTCCCTCTTCTCTGTTACAGATTCACTGTGATGAATGTATACTGTGATAAATCCGTACTTCATAATTATCCAGCAAAAAGCACTTTCATCACAATCCTTAAAAAAGGTCTGGACTTGGTTTGTTCCTCAAAAAATAAGCCAACCAACTGTTCTTAACAACTCAGATAACTGCTTGATTTGTAGGACATCCTTCAAAAGCATATTGAGAGTATATCATACAAATGACAAGGCATAGCCAAGCATTCCACAATTTACATAAATGAAAGGAACTACATAGTACAATTTCATATTGTCAGTTAAAGTTTACCTTTTGGCTTGTGAATAAAAAGAACATTAATAATGGCCCTCCTGATTAGAAGGCTAACTTTCCTCCCATTGGGATGGGAGAAGAAACTGTAAAGCTTAACCCCCTTTTAATATTTATGGTATGGAAATGTGAGTTCTCGGTGTGTGCTTTTTATGCAAAAGTTTCCCGATCAAAATGAGATAATTCTGGGAAGAAGAATGAAAGCTATAAAGGAAAACCCAAACACCAGACTTCTGCATAGATTTATAATGTTTGAATAAAGTATAGATCATACATATTAATAACTCACCGTGATGCTATAAGAACCAAACTCCGAAGGGAGATAGTGCCGGGCAGCTGTCCCCATCCTGAAATTAATGCCCTTTTCTCTTCTTTGTCATTACCCATCCCTCAAGCCTCACTGAGGAGCTGCTGTTCATTTTATTTTATTTCATTTTATTTTAGGGGAGAAAAGGGTGGGGCAATGGTGCCTATAATTCCAGCTTCCTGAGACTCCTGGGTCCAATGCAAAATTAATGTTTCCTGCTATTCCAGGAAGAATGAAAGTTACCACTAGCAGGAAATTGGATACACTTGTTGTAAGAACTGGTCCTTACCAGCAAGCTAGAGTCAATGATTTAATTAATGAAGCTTAGTGGTGAAGAAAATTATATTTTGGGGGCGGGGACAAGTTTTGCCATAGGTACTTGGGACTTCAGCAATGCAAACTGCAGAGACTACACTGTGAAGTCTGCAATCTCAGCAGTGCACTGCAAACATATTTGCTAATATTGAGACGATTTTTAAGATGACCAGAATATGCTTTGTAATGCTATTTTCTTAAGCTTTCGATATTTAGGTTTCTATCCATAGTGAAACTGCATCTATAGCACATAGTTTAATGGGGAAGCTTAACAGAGATGAAAGTAGTCAGAAAATAACACCACAGAAAGCTGAAACCACAAACATCGTGGCCAAGCTTCAATGGATATGCTTGACTACTAGCGCACAGTGCTGTGTGACATGCCTTTGGCCTCGGTTATATGCAAAGCTGTGCTGAAGACCTCACAGAAAACAGGAAGCCTCTCTCAAGTGTATATTTTTGCCGGTTTATAATGTGCACTAGCATAAGGCAATAAGGGGTTGTGACGTATGTTGCGAGTTACTTGGACAGAATGATGATATTCTGCGCAATTCCCTGCACTTAAAATACAGTTGAAAGATGTATAGCAGGCCGTAAATCCCCAACACAGCTCACACTGGAAATCTGTGAGATGCCCCACGACTCTAACACCATGGCTCTGTGACCCCCTTTGGCCTGCTATTGCACCCCCAGAATCATCTGTGCTCCCAAAGCCCAAATGGGCTGAAACATTTTCCTGGACAGTAATGGGTTTCAAAGCAGGTCGTACCTGCATGAATCTTTGAGCAACTCTATTTGTACAAGTCACGCTACAGCTGCCCAGTTCCCCTTTAATCTTTCATGATGATGGACTCACTATAAACCTTTCTCTATGCACCACTGCCCTTGCACAAGGGCTTGGCTTCTTGCTTTTTCCATTTTAGAGTTTTGGTTCAGGAATGGCATGTGTGAGTCTGAGAAACAAGGCAAAAGAAGTCTATTTCCCCCCCTTTGAACCATTTATTTTAAAGAAAGTAAAACTGCTGCAAAGTAAATCTTCCTCAGGAAGACAGTCTTCTTCAGTATCTTTTAAATCAAATTTTGGAGACTCAGCATAAAGAAGTAGCTATCAGAATGAACAGCCACAGAAACAGCGATGATATTTACACACTGCCAACAAACTCATCTCTTTCTGAGAATTCAATAGTAGTTTCCAACTTCCGTCCTGTTACCTATGTTATGAGATTGCCGATATATAAATATATATATATGTATTTGCTGAACTGACCTTTCATCTATAATCTTCTGACCTTTATGTTTTATATGAAAAGTGTAATCAGGAAAGCTGACAAATCTCCTGTTACTTGATGGTATTTTAGGGTTTTTTTTTTCCCCAAGGCTAGATTAATACAGAAGGTTCTGCAGTCAAGCTCCAAACTTCTTGGTATTCAAATAGCATCATTGAAAAATTGTCAGACAAAGAGGTGCCTGCCTTTATCCATTTTATTCAGATCAGGCCATTGAAGTTGACCTGCCTGAATAATAATAATAAAAAAAAAAAAAACCAAGGCCATATACAGTTATTCTAACATGGAGAAATTCTTGCTTTGAATGACCTAAAGAACTCTAAGCATTCCATCTTTCCCAAGACACAGTTTATGTTCTACTACTGATATACACGATTATTTTAAGTGGAATGGGGATAAACTTTTAACAAAATGTCAAGTAGTCCTGTAGGTTTTAAAAATAACATTTTTGAAAAATATGAGTAATAGTATAAGTAATGATACACGGCTTCATTTCTCATTTCTACTTTTCATCTCTATTTTTATTTTTCTGTTTTTACATATAAAATAAGAGGGGATTTAAAGAAAACTGTTGAACAAATCACAATACAAGTGATTCACAGATATGGTACAGTGATGTCTACAGTAAGTAGTAAATGAATGAAATGTGGGAAATAAGCCCATCTCATCATGTTTCTAATAACTGGCCTCTTAATCTCATTCTTCTCAGTTTCCCTGAGACTTAAATTTTCCAGACATCTATCTTTGATATTTTGGCTCTCTCTCTCTCTTTCTTTTATTCTCCCTCCTCAGGGAGTTTTTGTTTATCAAACTCAAGAAAACAAAAATAAGTAGACCTTGACACACACATACAATCCTAAACCATGCTTCTTCTTTGAGATTCTTCTTCATCTCACATCTAAACTTTTGGAAAGAGGATTCCAGAACCTTGCAGATAGTAGGCCAAATACAGCCCACAGATGTATTACACTGGGCCCTCAGTGTTGTTTTTTGCAGGTGTTTTTCTAATTGAACATTTATTTTTTTTAAAAAATGTTTATTTACCTAGAGAGAGAGAGAGAGAATGTGAGCATGCACGAACAGGGGAGGGGCAGAGAGAGAGGGAGTGAATGAATCACAGACAGGCTCTGCACCATCAGTGCAGAGCCCAATGTAGGGCTTGATCCAACAAACCGTGAGATCATGACATGAACCAAAATCAAGAGTCAGGGCCCTCAACAAACTGAGCCACCCAGGCACCCCTGAACTAACATTTAGAAGTTAAGGTATATCATGCCAAAAATTCTGATTTTCTAGCTACTTTTGGAAAATCAAAAGATCAGGAAATACAGACCTCCAGTTGGCCACGGGCCTTCCCACTCCCTATGAATTCTCACACCTGGCCCACTTACCATGTTTGTGTTGCCTGATGGTCCTCTCTGTTATTAAAACCAGCAATTTAGACATGTATGGTTACTCAGAATTTACCCAATGCAATTTGGCTTCTGTTCTATTCTCTTCCCAAAGCTTCCTGAGAATGTCAATAAAAACTTACTAATAGCCAAAGCCACGACATTTTCTCACTCTCATCTCCATGGATCACACCACACTGCAGTGACATTCTTGTCCGTCAAAGTCTCTATTCCTTTGATAATGGATGCTGTACTCCTTGGTTCTCCTCCTTTGATATCTCTTCTCTCCTTTCTCTTCTTCCTCAGCTCCCTTTGTCTCCCATCTCATTTTCAGTTGACTCCTCACACTCTCCCTCTTCATCATTGCTTCTGTGGATATTATTTAATATTTCTTTACTGTATGTCTCATATTTCTATTCTCTGGTCTAACCAGTTTATCAACTATTACAGTTTAAATGATAGAAGCAGCATGAGGTTAAGAGCATGGACTCTGCTGAAGGCTTCACCACACATTGACTGCATGACCTTGGACGGATCCTTATGTTTTCTCAAGTGTGCTAGCAAAATGAGGATAATAACTGTGCCCACCTCATACCCTGTGCTCAAGATAAAATGAGATAAACTTTCTAAAGCATATGCATGGTATGAAACAAACAATCAGTGCATGTTAATTATTTTTCTTACCCCATTTTTTTAGTTTTTTTTTTTTTTTTGCATGTGATTTGTCTGTCCCTCAACTGTGACATCCTTGATGGCAAGGGTCATGGCTTGGGGCTCCTTATTTGACCCAAAGTAGCCAGTTCAATACCTTCCAAATAGCAGCACACAGTATTTGCTGAACAAGTGGAAGAATGAATGAACTCCTGTATGATTTGCCAGGAGCTTCCTTTGGAGAATTACAGGAACTGAGCTTGTCGTCTTGGGATATGACAAGGTTTAATCCACTATCACACTGTTCTCCAGGGACACATGGTTACCCAGAATTTACCCAGTTTAAGCCTCCTGAAATGTCCTATTCTCTGACCTCAAATTCAGTCTAGCCAAAAAATCTCCAACAAACCACTTTTAAACTGGACTTTCCTCACATCTAAGTGGGGTGAAATGATAATATCACTCCCAGGTTTGGTACACATTAAACAAGATGCTGCATGTAAAGAACTGGCACAGTTTCTAACACGTCATGACTCAACAGATATTAGCTGTGATACAGTAATTATTACGATGGTTATCCTTCTTGGTTGCCATCCAAGAAAATATTAGTTTATTCCCAAACTGGATCACTCCCTTGTCACCAGGGCACAACGTCACTACAGCCAAGGAAAAGCATCTGAGATGGAAAAGAGAACTTTGATTTTCCAAAGGCAGAAGCTGGCAAGGTCTAAGGTGTCCTTCAAGTTAACAAAAGTATTGTTAGAGTCATGAAGGCATCTGGATGTAGAGGGGATGGCGAGTGGACCTATGAGGTCTTCAACCTGCACATAGGGCAAACCCAGCTGTTTCTGTCAAGATGATGCTCACCCAGCAAAATGTGCCCCTTGAACACATTGCTTTTCTCCTCCTTCTGTGTCATACAGACACAGACCCGTCACTTCTAATAGTTACTGGCTCCCCAAAACTATGCCAGGACCAGCCTCGCATTCACAAGTGAACAGTACAACCCATGATCGGGAACATCTCTCAAGAGTGACAGTTCATCTGGAATAGCCCTAAAATCTTCATAGAATCAGACAGGAGTATCTTCTGGGAGTATTAAGAGGGGAACAGAATGAGTAGAAAACTTTAGGATCTTCAGCTATGCACATGTCTGATAAATCCACAACTTTAAAGCAGACACACAGTGAACCGTGCCAAGGTCAGCCTCCCTTCCTTACCAAACTCTGGACATCTAATGTGTGACTTAAAGCGGCTCCCATGAATCTCAACACACGAACCCAGCAGGATCTTCAGAGACAGCCTGACCCGGTGATCTGAGAGCTGTGTTTCTGTGAGCCTCCCCGCAGCTGCAGCAGGACAACGGAGAGAGACCAGGGCAGAGGGGAGAGACCTGCCCCTGCGCTCACCAAAGCAGCCATGCTTGCCCTCGCTTTACAGCTTGGGGAAAGATTTTGTGTGAAGGACTATCCCTGGCTTAAAAATATTAAAGAGAAAACTACTGATTCATCCAATTCCGTTTTACTGATGAAGAAACGGAGTGCCAGAGAGGTGCTCCTGCTCACTAAGAAAAACCACAGGCCAAGATGGAGGCACCAGTGGTACAAGAAAGGCGCTTCTGCCTCCCCTGCTAGCTTTCTTCCAGGTGATCCCACATTTTTAAGTCTTATGAAGTTTGGGTCAAGACCTACCCCTTACGTGAGTCCTCCTCCTACCATTCCTCCACCTATGGCAATCTTTTTCCCTAGCTCTAGGCAGGTGTGGCCCTTTCTGTTTGTGTCATGAAATAGAACTGGCTGTGTCATGGATTTCTCCTCCTGGGGTCATGAAGCAGTTTCAGCTTTGCACTGCAACAACACCCATCCTGGCTCAATTAAGGCATTCCCCAAATGCTACTGCAGCTGTGGGTGTAATTTCTTACCCACCAGGTCCCAGAAGAATTTGGGAGCCTACCCAAGGAAGGGGAAGGTCATGGCCTTGGGAAGGAGATGGGAAAAAGCTCCTCTGCCCAACTTTATGCAGAGTCCCAGAATTTAAAAACATGTTGGCTCTATTCTGAGAATGAAGATAAGACTTTGACAGAATAGAAGTCCAAGATAATAAACCCAAACACCTACAGGGACTGGAGAGGTAAAACAGAAATGTAACTTGGACTAGGTAGAAATATGGAGGGTGGTAACGACCAGCACACATGTGTATCACCATTTAAAAATAAACATATAGGAGCACTGCTCTGGCTAAACAAGATTCCTTGCTAGCTTCCCCACCCCCACACCAATAAAAGTTAATGTCCCTCAAAATTAAGTATCATACAACTGTGACCTATTTTTCTGCCACAAATCACAGTAAAATGTATTCCTCTAGAAAACTTAAGTTCTGGTCAAATCAGATCCAAAGTCAATTCCAGAATAGTCACTTCCCTTGGGAATTTGCCACCTGCTGGAAGATGGCCTCCTGCCCCACATTCTTCACTCCTTATGAATAGAAAACAGGGGTAACCAAAATGGCCATTAGGTTGTAGCTTATGCCCAAAGCTGCCTTCCCTATGCCCCATTTTTTTTAAAATCAGGGATTTGATGAGCAAGACTGACTGCTACCTATTTCTGCTAAAACTGAGGAGAACAAAAACCAGAATACAGCAGCAGTTCTCTGTGAAGGAGAGGATCCCAAAGCAAACATGCATGGCTTGCAAAGTTTTGTGGGTAAAAGAAAACCTAGTTATGTAAAAAATATGTTTGACAAATTTCAAGATCTCCAATCTCTATGCCCACTCCCCTCCACACCCATAAATGATAAGACTTTGAAAAGATATGAAGAAACCAAAAATGTGTGTGGCATAAGGCTCACATGAAATAAAGTTTACTATGCAGCAAGAAGAAAACACAGAGATGACAAGACAGGAGGAGAACGAGCTAAAGCTTCTAGATACCCAGGAAAATAAAACTCACAAGACATAGCCTTAAGCCGACTTTCCCTTGCCAGTGCGATAGGAAAAAAACTAACTTACTGAAATTAAAAAAGAATAAAACAGATATATAGTCAGACCTATTATCATGGGGCTGTTTCTAAATAGAAGAGATATATTACGATTCAGTCACATTTCTGAAACCTTCAGCCTGCATGGGACAGTGTCAGGGGCCTGTTTTAAGACACTATTCCCTAATGCCAGTGTTATAAAAGGAACTTGTTATACCCCCAAGGTAGATAAAAGGCAGCATTTTTTTTTCTGTTTAAAATATTATTGTATTTTTAATATCATGACTCCAGCAGAAAGGTAAAATGTTCAAACTCCTGAAGTCTCTCCATTCCACTAAGGACTAAGAGTAACTTGAGCTTGCAAACTATTCAAGCAGAAAATTTTACAGGAAGATGAAAGGGAAAAAAATTCCAGTGGCTACAAGGATGGGAGAATTCAGAGGCTCCAGGATGAGGGATGGACTAAGGAGATGTGTCAGCTACATTCCTTCCTTGGATTACTGCGGGCTGGTAGCTGGGAAGGACTGAGTTGAGCCTGGAGGCAGGGAGAGGCCTCCATCAGTTATAAGTGGGCAGAGCCCACCTTCCCCTGCTGTTCTCCAAGCATCTAGAAAATTGCTTGCCTTGAGTTGGTGCCCACTGTATACTTGATAAATGAATGAATGGACCTCCAGCAATCCCTCTCGGCTCACAGTTTGCACTCACTTGCCTCGGCTGAGAAGCCACAAGAAACATTCAATCAGGGCAAAGCTCCTTCTCTGACCTCAGTCTGTCCCCCGTCAGGCTCCATTAATTTTCACAAGTCCTGACAGCTCTAACGTTAATACTCACACTTGCTGATGGAGCCACACAGCAGGTTCAGACTGCTACCTTCTCCTCTGAAACTCATGCATTAGGGTTTCTTCCATGCTTGCAATGGGAAACCAAGTCTAAGAAATATTAAACACAGAAAACTATATTACAATAATGTCAGGGCTGAGCCAGAAACCCAGGAGAATGTGAGGATTGCTGAGTGAAAGCCCAGTGGTTCACTGCGGGAATCGGAGCTACTGTAAGAAGCCACAGCTGAAACGCTCCCTCCTCTTCTTCCGCCTCCTCCATGAAAAGAGTCCCAAAGCCCTGGAAGATGCTGTAAGCCTTATTTCACACAAAGGAGACAAAAACCCATCCCCCACCCAGAAAAGCAGACCCCTTCTGGACCTGAGTAGTCACCAATATTGGCACCAATGGCAGGTAACATAACTGGGAAGTATAAACCACGAGGGAGCAGGCTGTTAGCACCCACAATTACTAAAGACATAAGAACGGCTTAGAGATTTCATTGTTGTTCAGCAGGCCCTTGGTTTGCATGTATTTCAAGTCTCAACCATAACCTTAATCCAACACAACTTTTTGTGATTTAAACACACACACAGTCACATACATGCATTCACACTCATACATTTTAAAAGACAGCCACAGGAAGTAAAAACAAATGACAATATCCACGTTGTTTCCCAACTGAGTATCACTAAGTTGCCACCTGGACCAATATGTCACATTCTACATATGAAGAAGTGATGGTAACCAGTCCACTGAAATGCAATTTCAATTATACTTGAGTGTTACTATCTGGCTGGGCCACAGGTAGTTTCTTCACAGTATTTTGTCTAATCTCTCCCTTATAAATGGAGGGTTGGCTTGCTGAGAAGATTTATACCCCATACAACAAATTCCATCTGAACAGTTCAGAATATTTCCAATATCTTCAAGCTTCAGAAGACTGGATCCAAATCAGGGTTCCAGTGGACAGTCACAAAAAGAACTGGTAAAGACACTGTCAAGGCTCATCTAAACCAGCCGTATGCATGTTTTTATCATTCAAACGTATTGGAATGTAGGGAAATAACTGCACGATGTAAGGAATGTAGGGAAATAACTGCATGATGGAAAGGTCATGGGTTGTGGAGTCAGACAGATCCGGTACCAGTCACCAATTTCTGGTTCTGTCACTTATCATCTGGTGAAACTCAAACTCAAAAGATGCTTTTTAACCTTCATATTACACATTGGAAAAAATGAGGATAATTGTACAACCTACATTACAGAGTGGAAAATGCAGACTGAGTGAGATCAGTAAAGGACCTAATCTGAACTGGACACATAAAGATTATTATTTATTATCATCATTTTTACTCTGTCTTCCGTTGTGCATTGTAACCTCATTCAGATTACAGGGCCCATCTTCTACTTCTTACCACTGTAAAACAGTATTCAATAAATATCTTTAATAGACTAGTAGTGTTAACTGATAAAAACCTATGATGAGCTGACAAATATATTGTTTTGTTCCCCCATAAAGCCTTTAAAAAGCAACTGAGAAAAAGGTACTCTTTTTTTTTCAGCATTAATTATAAAACAAGTGGCAATTATTCTACTGAATAATTAGAAGAACAAATAAAAATCCTGTGTTTATATTTTCAGCCATTAAATATGGTGAAAATCAAATTAAAGAAAAATAACACAGGCATAAAGACCATATTCTTTAAAAGAAAGAATACTTTTAGAGAATTTTAGATCCTTTCTCCACATTAACCCTTCACATAGTAATAAAAAATCATTTTATAATAAATACTGTTAGTTTTGCCTGCTGAAATAGCGTTTGGGCAGATGAATGCAGGATTTCAGTGTGTAGTGATTCCAAAGGGCTGGTCCATGGAAGCCAGAGCAGAGGGTTGACAGTGGAAATAAAATCTCTGCCTTAACAGCGCCACTGGGGCTGGATGAAAATGGTCTTCTAGAACTTGATTAAAACTAAATTGAAAAAGAACATATTTGGCTAATATTACATTAGACTAAAATATAGAAATGAACCCTAATACTCTCAAAATCTAATAAGAAAAAGCTATCTCAATTTCCAAACTTTCAAAAGCATCTTCTTTAAATGCATCACAGATCAATTTACATGGTGCTTTTGCCAATAAGCAAAACCAAATCACAGGTTCCAATTGGCTTATATTGGAAAGTATGAGAGCAAATGCTAGAAAATGCAATTACTGCAAACAAACTCCATTTTCTCCCCTCTGAAGGGAATTTCAGAGAATATTTTATTGCCATCAAATAATATTTCTGAAGGCATCAATACACAATTCTATTTTCTTTTCAGAGTCCCTACTCACTGTATAATCTAATCCATTCTTCAGAATATCTTGAAATTTAGAGTGGAACCCAAGAAAACGGATATTACCTTGCACACACATCCTATGTCAATTTTAATAATTTATACTCTGGACAGGGCACTGCACAAAGCAAAATTTAGGATCCAAAAATTGACATTTCCCATTTTATAATTCACAATTTTAATGAAGCATTTTAAGGATAAAATTTTAAAGCAAACCTCTCAGGGAAGCTTATTTTGAACAACAGCGACAGCAATGAGGTGGAGATAATGGAGACTACATTCATTTCCTCTTCCACTTTTGCTTCTCCCTGGACTCTTTAATTGGTAAAATTTTCTATTAATAAGAATTCCAGACCATCAAGAGCTACAAAGACTTCCTGGGGGCTATGAAATTATGAAGTCTCCAAGTGGTAAACTTTGGTTTCAATGAACACCAGTTCCAAAAATCTTTGATCTCTTTCCTTGGGAACAGCATTTTGGCCTAATACCACGAGCCTCCCTTCTGTAATAAAGTAGTACAGAGTAGTATAATTCCATACGAAGAAAGCATTTGTTTAAAGTCTATTATGGCCTTAGGGTCCAAGGTTCCAGGAAGTGGAGTTGGCGGTCTATTTCACTTTCACATGTTTATTCCTTTCCCATGTGTTACAGTCTCAATGTTTATATCCCCCCAAATTTGTATGTTGAAATCCTAATCCCCAGTGGGATAGTATTTAAAGATGGGGCCTTTGGGAGGTGATTAGGACATGAGGGAGGGGCCCCCATGCACCCTTATAAATGATGCCCTCCAGAAATCTCTAGCCCCTTCCACCATGTGAAGACACAGAGAGAGGGCACCATCTCTTGACCAGGTAAAGGGTTCTCACCAGAATTTGACTGTACTGGTGCCTTGTCTTGGACTTTTCGCCTTCCAGACTGTGAGAAACTTATTTCTGTTGTGTATAAGCCACCTTATGTGGTATTTTGTTATAGCAACCCAAATGAAGTAAAACATCATAGTTTTCCAGTTTCCAGAGATCTAGCTCCCAACCTCTTAAATATACAGTTCAAGGCAAATTTGAACTGGTCTTCCTAAATTCATGTTTTCTCATAAACAGTGTGCTTAAAGCATATGGTGTTCTTTACAGCTTTCCTTAAATAATACAATTAAATATGTTAAGGAATCCAGGTAATCTTGGCACAACTGGAGAGCACAGTCATTTGCTGAACACTGTTCCTGGCAAGACAATAAAATGAAAAAAAAGAAAAAAAAAAAAAAAGCAGAAGTGGCCAAATGTGCTGAGTTGTATCCCCTCAAAATCCATATGTGGATTCCTCATTCTCAGTACCTCAAGTATGTGAATGCATTTGAAGGTAGGTCCTTTAAAGAGGTGAATAAGTTAAAATGAGGCCATAAGGATGGACCCTAATCTGATCCAACTAGTATGCTTGTAAGAAGAAAACAATACAGACCAGGAATGTGCACACACATTTAAGGCCACAGCAAGAGATGGCCATCTCAAGCCAAGGAGGGTTCAAACCTACTGGCACCTTAATCTTGAACTTCTAGCCTCCAGAACTGAAAGAAAATAAATTCTGTTGTTTAAGGCACCCTGTCTGTGGTATTTTGTTATGGCACCTCTAGGAAACTAAAATATCTTCCTACAAGGAAGACTATGTTTCATCCATCCTACATACTAAAGTCGAGGTGATCTTATCAGAATACAAATCTGATCATATCAATTCCTTCCATACCCTTAACACATACACTCACCCACTTTAAACTCCTCTCACAATCCCTGTAACTGCCTACAGACCAAAGGCCAAATGCCCTGTGTATAACTCTTCATAATCTGGCCCATTCAACCACTTCTGCACTCATACCTTGGGTTCTGAGTTTGACAACCGCTTGCAGTTCATAGAATGAGAATATGTCTACAGGGGTCTCTCCCTTCCACTTGAACGCAGACTTCAGGAGGGTCAGATTACAGTTTATTCATCTTTGCATTCTCAGTAGACTTCACAATTACTTGTCAAATAAATGGGTGAAGAAATAATTTTATCCTGGCTAAGAATCATGTGGATAGTAGCTAGTACCTCAATTTTGGATTCCAGATGGCCTTAAACTGTAACAAATCCTGTCTCCTTTATCCTAGGATAACACCAATTGTACATATCACAAAGTATTCTATTCATTTACAATTGAGAAAGTAAATCTAATTTTAAAAATCTGTTATAAGGAAGCTTTCTTTTTTGTTGGGGAAGGCAAAGAGATTGGCCTGCACATAGTAAGGACTCAATTTTGTTCAATGAGTGAACAAATAAATGGATGAATAAGTGAAAAAATGAACTACACACATCATACAAATGATGTGTTTCAAGTTCAAAACAAAAGGGAATTACTATTGTTGCATGGTTGTCATTACTCATTTAAAGATTTTTCCAACCTTTGTTCTCAGGATTGGGTAGCTCAGAGGAAATAATCAATAGTAGAGTTAATGGAATAGCCATTCATTATTTGAGGAAAGCGCCTGTACTTCTTCTTCACTGAAAGTTCTTACCCATAGGCCTCTCAGGCAAATCACTGCTGTTTTGACAGCTGGTTTTCCTGAGGCCACTCTTTATAAATGAGCCTACTGCCTGGGCCAAACAGGACATGTGTGTGCATCTTCTCAGGACCCCAAGTCACTGGGTCAGATGAAAGAATCCATGCTAACATACTTGCAGGGCCAGCTTTTTCCCTTTGCTTCCTACAGAAAAATCAAGAGGCAGCAGGGTGCTACTGACCTCTTCTCCTCTAATTCCATGCTCACTGAAATTCTAACCTAGGAGAGTCCTCAAAGATCAGAATTATTCCTTCTATGGAATGGGAAACTAAGACTCAGCAAGGCTAAATGACTCCTCCAAGGTCACCCAATGAGTTAACTGCAAGATGGAACTCCCAATCTTGCATATCCACCTTTTCCTTTTCTACTATATCATATAAATTAGAGAGTTAGGGACAGTTTAATTAACTTGGTTTATGGATCAAGAAATTTAGGTTCAGAGAAACTGAGGCTTTTCTAAAGACTGTGCCTACAATCATGAATTTTGACTCCTCAAATCAATGAGGCACTATCTGTTAAGTACCACCCAATAGCCCTCTAGGCATATGGCCACTAATTTCTTCATATCTCATAGACACACAGGATCCCTCAAAGTTCACTGTGAGAATAATCTTTAGTTTAAGACGATTTTCTTCCATAGGACCCATGGAAAGCATCAGTTCAGAGACGTTAACTGTGAGTTTAACTCAGAGGATAACTTAAGACAATAAAAATCTTCTCTCTGGACCCAGCCACTATCCTTCCAAACTTTTCTTCTGTTTCCAACACTATCATTGAGGCACCTATGATGAAACCCAAGTGGTTAATATCTTCCATGAGGCTAATATCCAATTCTTACTTATTTTTCCCATCAGAAGCTAAGGGATTGTGTTTGCTTACACTCAGCCAATACTGCATCCCTTTTTCATATCAAATACAAAGGTGGCTTCTCAAAGTTCTGAGCAAAAAAATCTTCCAGATTGCTATCTTCATATAAAACATAGGCCCATCTCAACCATGGTATTCATTTCTGCATGTCTCTGAAATACTAACATTTTCCAGGAGGATTATTCTCCTGAGAGCATAAGGCCAGTATCACTGATACTTAAATGTTGAAAAGTGAAGGAGAAACTTTTTTTTTTTAATGTTTTATTTATTTCTAGGAGAGAGAGAGAGAGAGACAGCATGAACAGGGGAGGGTCAGAGAGAGAGGGAGTCACAGACTCTGAAACAGCCTCCAGGCTCTGAGCTGGCAGTCAGCACAGAGCCCGACGCGGGGCTCGAACCCACGAATCGCGAGATCATGACCCAAGCGAAAGTTGGACGCTTAACCGACTAAGCCACCCAGGCGCCCCGAAGGAGAAACTTTTTTTTGAAAAAGACTGTTTTTATTAATTTCTTTTTAAAAAATTAATTCCTTTGAGGTGTTTTAGCTAGAAACTGGAGATTAGACACACTAGTAGGAAAAGGAGGCCTCTTTGCAGGTTCTAACATAATTCACCACAACGGAGAACACCAACCATTTCTATTCAAACCCATCCAAAGCTTGTGCGGTTGATTCCTTAGGAAGGTCTGACTAGATTTCAGCTCTTTGGGTTAAACTGTTCTTACTTTTTAACTTTGTCATGTAGCATTTCACTTTCAACTCCACAGTCTCAGATTCACCCACTTTGTAGTTTCCTTTCCCTTTCAGCTCATTTAAAAGCTCATTTCAAAGTTCTTGTAAAGTCAGGTCATAACCTAATTTCCTAATCCAGCAGCCTTGAGGAAAAGAAATCCTATTAGATCCCATTAAATCTCATTAAATCCCTGACCCTCTCATAAGTCAGGATGAGATTTGAGAATGCCCATGGAATGATCACAGTCTTTCCACAACAGTCACAGTATTCCCTGGGATTGCTGGGTGTGAAAGTCAGTATGCTTGATATGGGCTGTGAACATAATGACGCACAGACAGAAAAGGGTCTCTGTCCTTGTGGAGCTTATTATGCTCAGCTGGGAGCAATAGATAATAAAGAAGTAAGTATCTATTAACATAACTTAGATCTTCAATAAATGATAGGAAGAAAATTAGTAGGTGCCCTGAAAGAGAGTAATACAGGACATCTACCAAAACATGGCAATCAAGGAAGGGGTTTTTGCAGGGGATCAGTCAACATTTTCAGTCTGCCCATCCCGTTATCAATTATCAGTTAAGAAATATAAGAAACAGACTTCCCTAATTGTGTGTAACATAATGTAATAAGGAGGCATGAAGCACATCTGTGCATGTGTGGACATACACACACACACACACACACACACACCCCAGAGATATTTAGAACACTCTATCAAACACATGGTTCCTTTAAAATCTCAATTTTCATGAGAACACTCAGATACTGCCATGCTCTATTATTGATTAGCTGAAAATTAACCAAAGTATTTATTTTTTCAAAACCTACTCTCATGATTGGAAAGCTTTCTAAAATGTGTTTATTCAACTCCTTGCCTCAGTAAGACAAGCACAGTAAGGGTCTAATGTTGAAGCAACTGTGCAGGAAGTAAAAAATGTACAAGGTTGGAATGAATGTGTGTATACTCACTGTTCACATATTCACCCTCCTCCTACTCACCCCCAGGCCCCGGGAAGCCAAGAACAGATCTTGACTAGTTGGTGATTTTATTTCCTTTGCCAGCGATTGGTTTAAAGAGGTGCATGTCACCCACTCCTCACTCATGAAAGATGAGGGGCAGTATGCTGAAGGCTTCTGGGCATTCATCACTACCTATACCAAGAAGGAATGGCCCTTTTTCCCACTGAACTTCATGCTATGTCAGACATGTCACTAGTCACTCTCCAACCTTAGTGGCAAGGCTAATAACATATGAGAACAGGACAAAGGGATGCTGAAAGAACCCAGGCCCCTGAATGACCAGATCCAATGCTTTACTCCCAGCCTTCTTGTTATGTGAGATAATAAGTCCCTCGCTGTTTAAGCTATTCTGTTTCTTGCAGCCAAAAGCCTCCTGATTTAACTCACAATGTTTATACTTCGCATGCTTAATTAATAGTGTTTTTCCCAAACACTGCTATTTGTATACCTTCTACTCCTCCTTACAAGAGCCTGGTAAGAGGTTCTGATTTGTGATCTGTTGCCTCTGGCACATATACTCAGGGTTCCCGTAAACAAATCCGATGATGATGATAATTATGAGGCTTAGAATCAGCACACATAACACTTATTCTCTGTTGAGAACCATCCTAAATAACTTTATATATATTTACCTACTTAATTCTGCAAGAATTATGTGAAGTGAGAACTATTATCCCCTTCTACAGATGAAGTAACTGAAATACACAGGTCACAGTGGGAAAGAATGGCCTATTGTTAGGGATGATGAGAGCTTGCAGGATAACATCCCTGAACTTGACAACGGATACTGTCATAAGTAA
Organism: Crocuta crocuta; assembly: GCF_008692635.1. Lineage (NCBI taxonomy): Eukaryota > Metazoa > Chordata > Mammalia > Carnivora > Hyaenidae > Crocuta > Crocuta crocuta. The sequence goes on along the minus strand of NW_027531873.1, from coordinate 3,954,879 downwards.
GAACAGTGGCTGTGAACTGGCAGTAAAGCCACGGAAGAGCTCGTCAATGCTCCAATGATTTAGATCCACCAGAAGAAAATCTGATTCCATGAGTCTAAGCTAGATTTCAAGATTGTCAATTTTTTTAAATGTTTATTTATTAAGAGAGAGAGAGTGTGTGTATGTGCAAACAGGGGAGGGGCAGAGAGAGGGTGAGAGAGAATCCCAAGCAGGCTCTGTGTTCTCTGTGCAGAACCCAACTAGAAGCTCAGTCTGACAAACCATGACACCATGACCTGATCATGACATGATCAAGAATTGGACGCTTAACCAACTGACCCACCTAGGCACCCCTCAAGAAACTCAATTTTTAACTATCTTCCTATGACATTGTGATAGCAGTTATTTTGAGAAGACAAACTTGAACTACGGAAATTGCATGACTTAAGATTTGGAGGACATACTAGGATAAACTGAGTTGATCTATTAACTCCTTTTCAAATAGATAATGCAAAAAGTGTCAAAAGTTAATTCCCATTGGAATGGTGAGACCTTAATTCTGTATAGATTAGAATCATTAGCCAAGGCTAATTTGCTTCCTAAATCCTGTAGGACACAACAGTTGCATGTGTTTTCTTGTCTTCCTCACTGCCTGCCTGCTTCATATACTGACCCCAACTTGTCCCACAGATATGTCAAGAACCTCCACAACAGACACAGAAAGGTCTACAATGCGAAGGAAACTTAAAAATCCCACCGAGCCAAGGTCAGAGTCATTTCAGAAACTTTCTAATGGGGATACTTGAAAATGCGGATTGGCCATTAAGAGTTAAAATAAAGCAGGCATACATTTCACTATGGCAATTTTCTATCTACCAGGGAGAGCATGAACATGATCAAAGAGCAATGACACTAAACCAGGAATGTCCTCACCCTACACATGGCAGACATTACTAATCAATCATAACATCTTTCCCATTGAGTCTGGAAGTGGCATGAAGATCCTTCTTAATAAAGTGATACAGGGCTGGTACTCCCCAAGAACATGAATAAAAATTAAGATCTCTCATCAATAGATAAAAAAAGTGAAAATATTATGCATTCATTTCCCAGACACTCATCTGGTGCATCCAAATCTCACTATTATTATTTCTGTAGCTCCTCATTTCTTGTTCCAAAAGAGCACTTGGATGAATTCATTTAGTTATTTTCTACTACTATTTTCTACCTTGGCCAAAGGATGTAACATTTCCCTAACAGGAATATTAAACTCGGCAGAGCCCATGAAACACTGGAACCAAAACAGTTAATTAGCAAGTCACCAAGACTGGAGCAAGAAGCAGGAGGCACAGCTTAGAAAGCTGCCCATTTTTCTTGTAATAAAGAAAATAAAGACAGTAATTCTAAGAACATTTATTAACCCCCCAGTATGGGTAATTGCCATCAGATGTGGGTCTGTCAGTCTTGCATTAACATAAGCTACTGCATCTTGGTTTTCAATGGCACAGTAATACCCATGATACTGCAGATAAGTGCTAACGCTGGAGTTTTGAGAACCAAACCCTGTGTCCAGCAAATGCTTTTAAAAGAATTTCACTCTCAATGGTTGCTTGCCCAGAGAAATTCATTTTATGTTTTTTTTTTTTTTAAAAAAAGTAAGAAAGAAAACAAGGAGACATTCAATTGAGCAAGCATTTTCTTAACTCATTTTAAGATAATCTCTTGCGTTCACCAACAATTTCTCCAATGGGTGGAACCACAGAAAGAGACTTTGTATGGTTTGGCTGCATGCTCCATTCTATATTGGTGTATGACCTAAAATAATGGAATGGTGATAAAACAAAAAAAGGAAGGCTTTATAATAGTCAAGACACGCTGACCAATTTTAAATTGAATTACACAGCCTGCTAATCTTTATGATGGGATAAAATTTCTTTCAACATTATGCATTATACTAAAATTTGCAGTACTTTCCCCTCCCCACTTCTTGAGCTGAGGGCCCCCACGCACACCTCCCCAGTGATAAGGCTTCTTTTCAACCCCAAAAGCATTGTTCCTGCTGACTGGGAAGGCAGGGCCCGGCTCGAGCAAGATTTCATTTTTATAGCTATTGTTAGTTTGGTGTGCATCTATATTTCATACCGGGATAGATACAAACCGTATTATGAACACTGGGCATCTTGTCCTAATGCTCACAAGCACACACATTTTAAAAGGATAGATTCGAACATATACATATACAGTGAAAGAGATTTTTTAAGCCAGTAATATCAAGAAGATTTGTTATATTTTATAAAAGCATGTGCAGAACCCTGCAGACCCTGCACATGTGATGAAGAAGGCAGCCTGCAGAAACTCTGAGCTATCCAAGTCCAGAAGCAGGAGTCACCCCACTGAAGTATGAGCCTGTTTGGGCTGTGTTCTTGCTCATTTTGTGTGCTTCTCTCTGTTTAGGTGACACAGAAGGGTACTAATATGAGGGGAAAGAGCATGTTCCAAAGTTCAACCCTTCTCACCCTGATGAAGAGAAATAAGAGAGGGCAGCAAGAACTGTCTGGATAAGTTTCCTGATCCCTTTTCCTTCTACACAGAGAAAGAGAGTTTCTAAATTTACCTTACTAAAACCATGTATAAAATATTCCCACCAGACATGACCCTTATTAAAACTTAAGATCCTTCCTTACGTTCCCAATACCTTAGACTATGTATGGAATCTTACTCTGTGAAGCATTTCGACTTACTAAAATAAAAGTGAAAGACACACCCATGAACACGGAGTTGTGAAAGATTTATGTTCCCTATCACTGAGCTATATCTGCAGCTTTTTTATAAAAAGTATCTGCAAGGCAGGCAGAAAGCATAGGTAAGAAAAAAAAAACCCTGCAGATCTAGGAAGTACTAAAAGAGTATATGGAAAATTATGAGCTACAGAGCAACTACCAGAAACTACTAATAGTTTGTTTTAGATCTTTCTAGAAATAGTAGACATTCTTTCAACTGACACTCAGCAGTCCCTCCAAGGCACATGTGCACTGACTAATGACAGCCACAGTTATCCCTGGTGACACCTATGCACCTCTGTTCTCATGTGCGGCATCCCAGAGTCACCCGCATTTCCTTCCAAACTAGTTTCTGTCGGCTGTACCTTTTACCATAATTACCTAATGTAATTACGTATTACTTAAAATGATGAAATAGGAACATTAAAAGACTATATAAATTTGCTGCTGTTCAAGGAGTAAATGACAGCACTTTAAAAAGTGAGAGAAGGGGCACCTGGATGGTTCAGTCGGTTGTCCGACTTTGGCTCAAGTCATTATCTCACAGTTTGTGGGTTTAAGCCCCATGTCAAGCTCTGCACTGATGGTTCGGAGGCTGGAGTCTGCTTCAGATTCTGTGTCTCCCCTCTCTCTCTCTGTCTCTCTGTCCCTCTTTCAAAATTAAACATTAAAAAAAGTGAAGGGAAAACGATCATAAAAATCTAGAAGTCTTTTGCACGCAGAGTGTTTTGCAAGGATGTTTATGTCCTTCTTTCCCAATAAGTAACTAAAATGGAAAACACAAAAAATATGATAAATGTTAGATAAAGATAGTAAGTTATATGTGCGATTTGCCCAAGAGAGACAGCGCTGATCTCCAGTCACTGTGTTCATATCCAAAGGAAAGGCCTCAGCGTGACAGCAGAAGACTGGCCTCAACATGTGCGTCCGTGTGCTTAAGGTAAAATAAAAATATTTGGCTACACGTTTATCATTGTCATGGTTTCCTGCGTTAGCCAACTTTTTGACTAACTGTACTTTCCAGTCCCTGGCATGCTGGGTCAGGAGGCTTCCACTGGAGTCAGGGCTGCACAGGCACACAGATGTGAATGTAGCCACCCCTCACCCTCTCGTGGCCTTCTCAAAGAACAAAACATCCAGAAGCAAAAGCTATATCAGCATTACAAACATGTAGAAAGACATGTATTTTTGGTTTGTACCTCTTTTTATGGGAAAATCACAACTTTCCTCCCTTCCAGAGTGCTAAATATGCAAGTTTAAAGATACATTTGTCACTCTATATACCAGTCAGTTTCAGGCTCTGTGGTTACATTTCTTTCTGAATCCAGGCTTTCTGTGAAGAAAGTATTCATAAAATGAAAAATATGAAAATATGCAATGAGAAAATGAAAATACCAGTTTGCTTTCCTAAGTTAAGAAACTCATAAATGACAGCTTCCTACACAGTACTATGTGCAGTGCTCATCCTTCACGACCGCCATCATCATCACTACCACCATCACCACCACCATCACCATCACTACCATCACCATCACCATCACCACCATCACCACCACCACCATCACTACCACTACCACCAATCATCATCACCACCATGACCATCACCACCACCACCACCACCATCATCATCACCATCACCATCATCACTATCACTACCACCACCACCATCATCACCATCATGATCACCATCACCAAGACTACTGCCCTCTGCTCCTGCCCCAGGAACAATTCCAGGTTCAGGTGATAAACCCACAGGGTTTTGATTCACTGTGGGCAGTGAATTGTGATCAACTGTGTAGTACAAAATTATTTAGAGTCAGTAGGTTAAGCACTGGACAAACTCATTGTCAACATTTTACAGAGAAATGAAAGCTCACAGGTTGTCTGACTTATAGTCAGATGTCTGTCCTCACAGGGGGTTTAGTCTCTTCAAAAGAGAAAGAAAATTTACTTCCCAACCTTATGTTCAAACCAAGGAGAAAAATTCAAAGTCGAGGATAAATAAGATTCATATAAGTAGCAGGGAGAAAGGAGAAAACACTGTTTAATTGTACAACTTTACCCCCTAAGAGGATAAAAAATGTGTTGTTTCCTGAACTTTCAATAGAATATAAGGAATAAGTCAGAAAAAGCTTATTTCAGTTTCATAATGCACACAAACTTGCTGTAATAACATCTAAATCTGGTAGATCAATAATGCATGTGATAGTTAGCTACTTAATTATTCATTTTGGATATACCAAATAGGGCTTTAAAACAAACTCCAGATGTGGAAAGAGCTAGGAAATACAGGCAATGTAATAAAAAAAAAAAGTCATTTTTCTCCCAATGTAATTCTTTTATGGAACACTGTAAAAATCTCCTCTAATTTTCAAAATTAGAAAGAGACACTTTGATTAAGAACTTTATACATAAGGATGCCTGGGTGGCTCAGTCGGTTAAGCACCTGACTTCAGCTCCAGTCATGATCTCATGGTTGGTGGGTTCAAGTCCTGCACTGGGCTCTGTGCTGACAGCTCAGAGCCTGGAGCCTGCTTCAGATTCTGTCTCCCTCTCTCTGCCACTCCCCCATTCATGCTCTATGTCTATCTCTCAAAAATAAACATATAAAAAGAACTTTATATATATATATATGTTTTATATATGTGTGTTTTGTGTTTTATATATATATGTTATATATATATATAGACAATTATGTGTGTTTTACAGACTATTACAAGTGCTAAAATCAAATGCTCTATATATCTCATTCCAATGTGTACATAAAAATGGCATATATCACAATATTAAAACATCACAAGGTGATAATAAAAGTAAATGCTAGCATAAGAGCAGTAATAAAAGATATGTAATAAAAAACCAAACAAAAAGATTGTTGATTCTGGAGACAAATCAAAACAGAAGACCACTTGAAGGTTGCTGTATATGGTTGCAAAAGTTGCTGACTGCACAAGAGCAACAACCAAAAAGGTGAGTAGGAGCTGTGTGCCATTCAACAAACATGTATTCATCAGGTCCAGGAGACACCTCTTTACAACTGGTACAAAAGTACTTCATAGGCAAGCAGCAGCCCCAGTAAGGAATAACATATTGGAAAACCTGAAATATTTCTAACTGTGAGTGCAAAAGTACTCCTATTTCCTTCCCTAAGTAATAAAATAGATAAACAACAAGAATAAACAAAAACAAAACCAGGTGGAGAGATCTGTGAGTTCCGAAATGAACCCCCATTTTAGGCTAAACTATAAATGCCTACTAACAAACTGTCTTTGAAGGAATCCTTCAACCCACAGCTCTGGAATGTGCCTTCAAGTTTCCACAAGGACTAACTCAGCCAGGCCAGAAATACCCAGAGAATCTGAGTGTACAAGTTTCCAGTACCAGGTTATCAAAACGCTTTATCTCGTATTTAACACATTCTGCCCAGCAGCAGTCTAGCAGCCTTTCATCAAACAAACCTAGTTTTTTGAGTTCATTGTATCTTGCAACTTCTCTGAAACTTGAAATTAGGTTCAAAGTAAGAAGTATAAAAATATTAATTAAAATACGATTAACAACTGGGGCCACCCATGGGTGTGAGAAGAGTTGTCTATACATTAATGGGCCTTCCGGTACTTCACTTTGGACTTTTGGACTCCACTCTATTTTTTGCTCCCTAGGCTAGTGACCTGCCCTGCATGCAGAAATGGCCGTACTGAGTTACATGGGCCAGGCTGCCATCATGTCCTTCTCTCTTTCATCTTCCTTGCACGACTCCAAGCGAACATGTGTAGGGTGAGCTAATGATTTGCTGCGTATCTCTGATGAGTACTATATTATTTGCATCATAATATTTTCATTTCTTCCCCCTGCATATAATGCCATGTTGACAGCAAGGTCAGTTAAGTTACTATAAGGGATTTTTAATGAAAACAATTATAAATTTAAAATAACTGTGTTTAAAGCACTTAACAGTCACTAGGGTCAAGTGATTACAGCAGTTACAAGACCCATGGGACATGTTCACACCAAAACAAAGTGAATAAATTACCTCAGCTGGCACATGTAATCACTAAGTGACCACAGGGGTCAGGCAGAGTGGAACCCTGAAGACTTTCACGCAAAACCAATAATGAAAATTTATCAGTCAAAAGGGGAGGGGGCATTGGGGGAACGTCAAGAATTAGTGTGTGCAGCAATAGACTGGAAGCAGACCTGACTCTCCATGCCACTTGGAGGGCCAGGAAAATGACATTCGAAAACCCAGGGGACAGCTGGAAACAAGATTCCAGGAAACAATATGCAGGCAGGCTGGGAGGAGGTATGAGAGCTAAAGTGGAAGTGATCTATGTAGTATCAGCAAGTTCAAAGCCATTCCAAGGGCCACTTTAGTATAAGGATGAATGTCCTTATCCAGAAACCTGTGGTTGGGTCTGGAAATATATTCAGAGACTGCAACATAAGGCGATGAGGGATGTGATGTTAATAAAATGATCATCTCTAACATTTACATGGCACTTCGTATCTTCGGAGGATGTACCTATTTCCATTCGTTGTAGAGAAGAGGTGGCTGAAGGTCAGGAAAGCAACACGTTTTGTTCATTGAAGTACAACTAGCAAGTGGAGAAAACCAAACTTTTATCAAGAAGTCCCTACGAGCTCAAGATTCCACTGGAGTGTGTTCTTAGAAGACTCATAATCAAAACAGAAGACAGGAAGCTGAAAGTAATATGTGCTCATGGTCTGAATACAGTATAGAAGGGAGGAAGGGATAACTACCACCTCGGAAAGCAGGGCAGTTTCCCAACAGAGGTAACCTTTGAATTGGGCCTTAAAAAATGACTAAGAGCTCACATAAAAAAGGAACAAGACTGGCAGGTAGTGGGACCAACAGGAACAAATATGCAGTTATTTAGCAAAAATTTACTGAGTGCTTACCAGACACCCAGCACCGTGTCTGGGACCCCATCAGTGACAGGGAGCAAAAGAGACATGGCCATTGTTCTCATGGAGCTTGCTTTCATTCATGTATCTGTTCCCTGAGAGCACATGTTCTGAGAAGCTCCCACATGTCAGAACTATTGTAGATATAAAGAATACAGTGGTAAACGAGACAAGTCCAGACCCTCATGAAGCTTGCCTTCAGTGGAGGAAGAACAATAAATATGACACAAAAGTAGGGGAAATGAGATATTCCCTAGGAGGTGGCATTTGAACAGAGACCCCCCCAGACCAAAGAAACTGTTAAGTACAAAGTTTCAAGGTGGGAACACCATGGACCAGAATGTGCTGTGGTCAGAAGAGTGGGAGCTAGGGAGAAAATGGTAAGACAGAAGCCCGAAGAGCTAAGCAGAGGACAGAGTGAAGTATGGAGGGGAATGAGGCTGGAGAGATAGATTACACCAGTCATGAAGAGCCTTGAATATCACAATGGACTGCATCCCATTAGGTTAACGGTTCCTAAAATATATTCCACGAAATATCAGTCTGGTGGGAGACCTCATGAAAAAGGGCTCTGGGATCCATCTCTGCATCCATAAAAATGGTCATAACAGCACCCACCAACTTGAGTACTGTGAAAATTAAATGAGTTAATTCCTGTAAAGAGTCAGGCAATGGTGAGTGTTCAGTGATATAACTGAGTGTTATTATTCATATTTGATCCCAAGAAAGATGATTGGCAGGCTGGACCTCGGCAGTTTCTTTAGGCAGAGTGGATATCCAGAAAACACTTTAGGTGCTTGGGTTAACAGTAATGTAAATGGGAAGGGGAATTCAGGAGAATGAGCAATATTTGGAGAAGATATTAATTCATCTGAGAAATACTTGTTTTGAGATATATTTTGAGATATTATACCTTCTACAATCTATGGCAAAAGACCTAGTCACTAATTACATGCAAGTATCTGCAGAGAGCGAGAGGGAGAGAGAGAGATCAAGATAAAATCAGTATTCAGCTCCATAAATAAAAATCACAAAGAATAAGAACCTCCCAGATTTTGATACATAGAATTAACACAGGAAGACAAATGGCCTCCCACCAGGTAGAAAACAAAGACCCTAGTCCTGGGCCCTCCACTAACAAATCTATGCAAAACTGGGTAAGATACTGAAGCTCTCTGAGTTCCAGTTGCCTAAAGAAAAGAGGGAAATCACACTGACAATCAGAGGCTGGATGTCAAGTGCAAATGATCTGCTCTTTCATTCCCTTCTGCATTCTCAGTGCCTACCACAAAGCAGGACCTGGCCCTTAGAAGGCAGTTAGAATATATGGAAATAATCTTTTGAGGATGAAGTCCCTTCATGTTCTGGGAGGCAAGGATCCTCCTCTAGGATTTAGCAATACCAGTTGATCCTTGAACAATGCAAAGGTTGAGGGACCAACCCTTCACGCAGTGGAAAATCTGCATAGAACTTTGACTCTCTGAAAATTTAATGACTAACAGCTTACTCTTGACTGGAAGCCTTACCAATAACATGAATTGTTGATTTACACATATTTAGTATGTATTATATGTAATATAGACTGTATTCTATCAATGATGTAAGCTAGAAAAAATGTTATTAAGAAAATCATAAGGAAGAGGAAATAATTTATAGTTCTGTAAAAAATCTGCATATAAGTGGACCCATGCAGTTCAAAACCAAGCTGTTCTAGGGTCGTGTACATAATTTGGGGGCTTCAGTTTCTGCTATTGGATCAGATGATTTGGAAAAGTTGGAGACATTTTTGTTTCCAACAAACTCCTTTTCAAGTTTTTTATTTTAAACAGTGATACAGTTATCATACAATAAAACACAAAAAGAATCCCCCTTTTCAGAGAGTGTTTACCTGGCTTTTTCTGTTTAACTGATGAAGTAATGGCTCTATGTGTCCTGCCCATGTCTGTTTCTTTTTAAGAGATGGGGGAATTATTTTAGAAAAGGAAAAAAACAGGAAGCTTGAGAAGTGAAAGCTGGAGGAGAGTGGAGTCAATGTCCAGTTCCTACACTGACTCACAATATGACCCTAGTCTGTCCTTCCACATTTCTGGATCTCCATCCATCCATCAGCAAGACATCAGCAATACTGTCTGCCCATATCAACTTCCCTGAATCATTATAAGCATTAATGATCTAATATACTCAAAGGTACTTTGAGTCCTTTGGAAGAAGGATGTCATATAAATTAGAAGCATTATAATTAATGTAATTTAAGAAAATGGCTGGCCATAACAAAGAGAATTAGGTTCACACAGATCACAAATGACCTAGTCATCATGTCTTCAGGTCACTAACAATCCTTCCTAATGGAACAAAATCCAATCTTACTTATTTGAGCATATTCAGTTGTTTGGGTTCATTTCCCCCCCAAGAACCTTCTTAATTCTATATCAAAATTGAACTGTGCTTTAAAAGTAATTTTATCCTTATCGAAAAAATGTTTTATATGTTATACCATAAAGTAATTCACTTTAGGGAAAAAAGATTTCTTCAGTGTAAAAAAGGATAAGTAGATAATAAGCATTAATCAACTGTTATTTGGGTGAAGCAAATACACTAGTACAGACAGAAAACAAAATGTCTATATCCACATGACAGAATATATAGGCAAGGTATAGGAACTTTTTGAAACCCTACAATCTTATATTAAGGGGAAAAAAGCAAAAACCCTACATAAATTGCTTAAAATAGAAGCTATTAAATAAATAATGACTTTAGAATGATAACTGGGAAAAACAAATTATGAATCAAAAGCTAAAAAGTACAGGATGTCAGATACTGGTTTTTGTGAGCAAGCTAAAGATTAAAACACTACTTTGTTATTAAACTCTAAACAATAAGAATCAGGGAATTCTAGGCTCTAAGGAACTTTCTGGCTCATTTTCCTCTGTAAATCATGGGAAAAGCCTCTTTTTTGTTCTTCTTAAGGCCTCCTAGAAAACTACTTTATTGGATGTGACTATTAAGTGGTAATAAACTTATATCTCTATAAACATTCCAATGAGGCTCCCCTGCTCAAATCATTTCTGAAACTTTTCACTGGGAACTGCTAGGGACTTCATTAGAGGGCACTGTGTCACACTGTTGTTTTGTTTTGTTTTTATTTTTAAACTGAGGTATACTTGACATATAACAGTATATTGGCTTCAGGTATACAACATAATGATTTGATATTTGTGTAAAATGCAAAATGGTCACCTCAATAAGTCTAGCTAACATCTGTCACCACACATAGTTACAAAATCTTTTTTCTTGTGATGAAAACTTCTATGATCTACTCTCTTAGTAACTTTCAAATATGTAATACTTGTATATAACTATCCTATAGCATATAGTATTGCACTATACTATACTACACTGGACTCTATCACACTATACTATATAACTATACTAGAGCACACAGTATTATTAACTACAGTCACCATGTTGTACATTATATTCCCAGACTTATTTTGTTGCCACTATGTCACACCATTATTTTTTATTGCAAATGGTATATCTCAACTTACCCACTTCACTAGCTCCAGTTCCTAAAATTTTGTATTGTTTAAAAAAAAATCAGAAGCCTTAAATGTGACCACCATACCTAGAAATCATTATGTGCGAGAGTTTAAACAGTAAATTGAAATCTGCTGTCAATAACCTGGCTGAAGCCTGGTGTGCTGGAGTTTGTGAAATAAGAGCCAGTGCATAGGAATGGTTCCCAGAAGGAGGGGCGGTGACACTGCGGAGGAGAGGGAGTGTGCCAGATAAAAGATCTGGGCAGGGAGGAGATGACAGGAGACGGAAAGGGAAGGCCTGGCCCCTCAGGTGTGTAGTGCAGAGGTAATTAGAATCTAAGGAGATGTCTGCGTGTGCTGTGTGTGGGTGTGTGTAAGGGAGACAGGTTTCTGGTGACCACACGAGGCCAGGGTGCTCACCCTTTCCTCTGCTCCACAGGCAGAATGGGCCATAGGCCAGCAGGTCACTGGGGCATAAGAGACTCTAAAGCCACATTCCCTGAAGTTCTGCTCTCGTGGAGATTAAGAGAAACCCACCAACAAGACAGGAAGAAGTCATGGCTGGCCGAGTAACATAACAGAGCAGGCGCCCCTTACTGACCACTCACTAACTGTATGCATTGGGTATCCATTATGTAATTTAACCTCACAACAATGCTTGTAGATTGGCCATACTAAATATCGATATAAACATGCAGATACAGATATAAACTTTCTTACAGATGAATTGAAGATCACAGAATTAACAATGTTGAGATCAGGATTTAAATGCAGGCAGACAAAATCCATTAATCATACTCTTAGCTCTATACCATACTATTTATACTTCAATACACACACATGCATTCATATACCACATAACAGGATACATGCCAACTGTATTTTGGCTCAGGTCATGATTTCAGCATTGTGGGATAGAGCCCTGGTTCAGGCTTCTTGCTGAGTGTGGAGCCTGCTTAAGATTCTCTCTCTCTCTCTCTCTCTCTCTCTCTGTCTCGCTCTCTCTCTCGCTCTCGCTCTCTCTCTCGCTCTCGCTCTCGCTCTCGCGCTCTCTCTCTCTGTCCCCTCCCCAACTCGTGCTCTCTCTCTCTAAATTAAAAAAAAAAAAAAATAAGAGGAATGAAGACCTCTTAGGTGTCCCGTAATAAAATCTGGCTATATAAACCAGAACGCATGCAGACACACAGCTGAACGCTATGCTAATACAGAGCACAATGTGTTAAATTTTTTAAAGTTACAGGATAATATACACAGTTCTATTAATTTTTAAAAATAGTCATTAAACAAAAAGCTCTTAAACAGTGAATATTTGCTGCTATTGAGAATATTCAAAACAGAAATAGAAAGCAGAAAACTTTCTCTCAAATTCCATGACCAAATAGTCATTACTCTCAAGACAGGATGTATGTTTTCTACTTTGCACACATCAAACACTTGAATTTTTATATTATATGCATATCGTATTTATATAGAAAATATTTTTGGGTGGGAAAAAGTATTTTAGCCACATTTATTGATATAGAGAGTTGTTTGTGATATTTTAAGATGAAAAGCACAATATAAAACACTACTCCTATAAATCCCTGTTTTGGTAAAAGATGTGTGTGTGTGTAAATACCAATAGAAAACATTCTATAAAGATTCACACTAAAATGTTAACAGTAGTTTCTCTGGCCATGGACAACTTTATTTTCTTCTTTCACTTATCTTTATTTTCTAAGTTATCAGGCATGAGCACGTATTACAATGTATTATAAGAATAAAATAAATAACCACCCAGACTGTGAAAATTTCTCCTAAAGACCAGCTCCAAAACTCTGGGCCAAGAGCAAGATCACTGGAAAAGGGACATAGTCTCCCAATAGGATTCTTCTGAAAGAAGCAAAATCAATTTATACGTTTACATGTTTGTTACAGCCACACTCTGTTACAACCATGTCTAATACAATGCTCCTGCAAATATGAATAACCTCCTTAAGATTTTCCTCGGGAACATTTTTACTCTTCTTTTCAGGCCTATAGAAACTGAAGCTAGGGGCACCTGGGTGGCTCAGTCAGTTGAGCGTCTGACTTCGGCTCAGGTCATGATCTCACAGTTCGTGGGTTCGAGCCCCGCGTCAGGCTCTGTGCTGACAGCTAGCTCAGAGCCTGGAGCCTGCTTCAGATTCTGTGTCTCCCTCTCTCTCTGATCCTCCCCTGCTCATATTGTCTCTCTCTTTCTCAGAAATAAATAAAAAAAGAAAGAAAGAAAGAAACTGAAGCTAAAAGCTATTATATAACCACCAAGATGGAGGAAAAGTGATAATGTAAAGTACATGGCATTGGTGCTGGCCTAAAAGGGATTGTGATTGACAAGCTGTTCTATGTAAACTTTTGGCTGAGAGAATAGGCCACCCAAGACCTCTGTCTAATTATAATAGGAAACAAACCAACAGCAAAACCTTTCTAAATATTGCTGCACAGTTATAGAAGGATCATAAACAAGAGTGAACCGGTTATTACAAATACTCTGAGGAGAAAGGGAAAGAAAAGGAAGGGAAAGGAAAGACACTTTACATACAGAACTACAGAATTTTAAAGTTTAAGCCAAAAAGTACAGGCATAAAAAAAGTCTCACACCTTTATGTTCATACATTAACTCCATGATTCAACAACTACTTCTGTGCACTAGGTTTTAGGCCATCTACTCAAAACTGGGTGTCTAGTAGGGAAAAGATCAGTAAACAATTACAGAACAACCATGAATGTGCAATGTGCATACACCATATTTGAGAAGAAGGCTACCCAAACTATCCTGAAGAGGGGAGGACAGTAGGATGAAATCGAGTGGACAGTGAAGAACATTTAAGAATATCAAAGAGGCACAGGTTGGAAGAACACAGGGGCAAAGCGAAGGGAGACCACACGTGGCCCAAAGCCTCACGAAATGTACTTTTAGGCACACACATCAGTGGTTCAGAATTTACTACCAATAAAAATTATAACACTGTAACTAGCAAGTATTTTATAGCTGCAAGTTTATTTTTAAGCTAAGTCTGTGATTAGCAGGCATTTGTGTGAAGATAAAAAAGAAAATGCTACAATGGTTGAGCAGCTAGATTCTCAGTTCAGCTCACCAAAGTCTATTCATTGGTGACATGCCTGTAGTGTATCTGACCTAACATAGTAATGGGACAATAGGATTTAACTATCACTTTAAAAAGAGTTTCTTTGGGAAAGGTGTATATATCTGTCTCTCCCACAACCCTGCAGTCCCCGGCAATAAGAAGCCACATGTCTCTCTGACCCTGGGCTGGTTCCCTTGAAGACGGCAGCAGATAAGTATAGGGAGAAAGGTGGGTGGTTTGGGAGATGGAGGACTGGGTGTCTGATCTGCTAGACTTGGGAGAAGTGAAATACAGTATTCTGGTGGCTCCCTCAGGGTGGCAGAGATAGAAATTTAAAGTTTCATTCTCCAACCTGTGGCAGAGATTTCAGAGGAAAGGGGCTAATGGAGCAATAGCAGCAGCTGTCAGAATACACTGGTGTTTTTGAATTCAAGTGCTCCTAAGTGGGAAAGACCTGCCCACAAAAGAAAAGATTTTCAGGCTCCAGGCAGTGGCTATTTATTTCAAGGACTGGATGAGTGCAATGCAATGCTAATGTCACAACATAATTTAGACATCCCTTGGAGTTTATGTGACTGGCTGCATCTTCAGTATTCTTTACGGATATTTACTTTCTTGTAAGTTACTGCCATCAGAATTGTCTACACCCAACAGTAAGAATCCTTCCCCACCTCACAACACCCTCCTATCAGCCAGCTCACATACAGAGGCTGTTTTAACGTGACATAAGCCCACCTTAGACCCTCAGCATCCGTGTGTGTGAGTAAATGCGTTAAGGGAGGTGGTTATTCAAAGAACCACCATGTCACCCAAGATATGGTCCCCCAAGCAGGGATCCTAAGCCCCAGACTGCGAATAGAGAATGACAGGAAGAAACCCTCAGAAAATGGAATATGATGGCCTCAAGCTCAAATCCTGAGGTTATCTCCTAGTTGCTGTGATCATAATCACAGATAAGTGAACTTCATAAAGGCTCAGTTTCCTCATAAAGAAGCTAATATACTAATAGCTTACTCATAAGTAATAGAAGCTACTTTATCACTTATTGTGAGGATTGTATAAACGATACATGTAATTAGGGACTGAAGAACAAGTATAGTGTCTAGACCCTACTACTCATAGATAATACATGTTAGTTCAACCTCTCTCCCCATTCAAGTTCTACTCCCCATGTGGCCTCTGAGTGACCCTGGGTAATTCATGTGATCCAACCTCAGTTTCCACATCCCTCAAATTAGGAGCCAGGACCTCTAAGGGCTCTAAAAGTCCTAGCGTTCAGTCCAGTAAGGGAGGCTTGTTTTCAGCTTCTACTCTTAATACTCTTTGGTGCTCTCTCTTGTAGTCTAAATCACTTTTTAAATCCATGGTGCCAGTCCCTTCTGATTTTTGGATATTTTGTCTCTGGCTCTGTTGTCTTCCTGTGCATTATTTGTCGAAAGTTGTCTACAGGCCAGGACTGTGTTAAGAATGATCCACGCTTGGCGCACCTGGGTGGCTCAATGCATTGAGCATCCCACTTGGGCTAAGGTCATGATCTTGCAGTTTGTGAGCTCAAGCCNATGGTCCAAGCCTTATCAAAGCCAAGCATATGCACAGCCACCATAAGGTATATTATTATTACACCCATTTTACAAAAGAGAAAAATCAAGTCTCAAGAGTTTAAGCAACTTATCAAAAGTAGGGAATTCAAAACTGGCTCTCCCCTGCAGCTTGTTATCCTTACATGGCATACTGCTTTTCCAAGGTTGACTGTACCTAGTTTGAACTCTATCTTCTTAAAACCCTGAGCTGTGCTAGCTTACCTTGTAAATCACTTTGTATTAATAACTTTGGGTCTTACACCTGCCAGGTGGCCTATGTACAAATTAACCAGGACCCATCATCTCTGAACCAACAGGAAATTCTCAGGCCCTGCAGCTGGTAGGTCAGAGTGAGATTCAAGACAAGCAGGACTTAAATACATCTTTCAAAATAACAGCACATGGTCAAACAGCTACTCAACTTCCAAATGAAACTGCTAGGCACTATTGTGTTTTAGTTCAAGCCTAAAGTGCAAGCTTACCAGTTGCTTCAAAAGCCCACTCCTAATAACACACAGCAGTAACAGAAAAGGGCTCACACTCTGATGTCAGACAACCCCAGGTTGACTAGTCAAGTGAACTTGAGTGAATTTCTTAATCTTTCTTAAGCTTCTTATCTGTTAAATGATGGTGGGTAAGATAACCCACTTGAGCCTCAGGCTCTCCATCTGTAAAATGGGAGAACATTTACAACCTTAGAGGCATGACATGGGTACAGAAGGAATGCTTGGCCTTGTAGTAGAAACAGATTAGCCTGTTGGAGAATAAGGGAGGCTGGTGGGATGGTCGGGTTGTTTCCAATCATTGAGGTAGACTCGAGTAGAAAGATGGAAATGAATTAGAGGTTCACTGAACTTGAAGGGCCTGCCAAGATCTATAATGAGCCATGCCAGTGAAAGTTGGATGCTCTATTATGACAAAAGCTCTAGACTGATGTGACCCTTGACTCTGCTCTGCTAGGTCGTCTGGCAGCTGTTGCTAGCAGTACTTTTTTCAGGTGAGAGGCTTCCCTTGAGCCAAGTGGCAGAGTGTAATCTCATATCATCTCTCATTCTTACAGCACCCTAGGCTGCAGGGGTAACTGTGCTATTCTGGTCCTTCCCTGTGGGATTCCAACTTTATCCACAGCCCATGAGCTCCCTTTGGCCTCATGTTCTGCAGCCTCTTCTGAGACCTCTTCTGCCTCAGGAGATTACAGGCAACATGAGAAGACAAGGAACTGATCGTGCAAATGGGCCTCAGCATTTTATTTCCTTATCATTTTATTTCCTTAGTTACGGCACATTTCCATTTACAAAGTACTTTCCCTTATAAAATCTCCCAGTGTTTACTTCTAATCTACTAAATAACTCCTCTGACCTCTTCTTGTTTTTACCCTTTAAATATCTGTTGATGGTCCATTCACCACATTCCCCATTCAGTTATTAATGGCCCACAAAAACTTACTAGCAGCAATCATTTACTGATTAATCTGCACAACAATCCAGAAAGACAGGTAGTATTAATCCTTAGTTCTGCAGAGGGAAACCAAGGGGAAAAGAGAGGTTAACTCAGTTGCCCAAGGTCAGTGGCTAAACAAGATTATAACCAGGATCTATCCTGTCTTCTATTTCTGTAAACACTTCCCATAGATCCATTCCCTTTCTTTACAAATCAACACGGTCAATGCAGCTAGATCATTCCTGTGTGTCAGTTTCAGAGAACAGTTTAGAACTGTCAAAATTCAACCTCAAGTAATTTTGCCTGCTAACAGTTCATAAATAAAAATTGCTAAAATTAAGAGATAATCTACTTGAAAGCCAATTTTACAAATGCAAAAGATGAGTGAAAAGATCTGGATTATAGACCCAACTCCACCACAAGGAGATTCAGAGAGTCACATAACCTCTCTGTATTCTGAGTTACACATAAGAATGAGATTATGCTGAATGTTAAGGTGTCCTGCTGTTTGAGATGATAGAATAACTATTAAAAGAGCACCAAATATAAAGCTCCAATATCCAGTGCTGCCAAGATCATAGTGAAATTGGTAATATCCATTCATTGCTAATGAAGTACAGAGCTACAATCCCCTTGGAAAGCAAGATGCCAACATACAGCAAAAACCACGGAGAATTGCATGTCCTTTTACTTAGTAATTTAACTCCTACAGTGTTTTACTCTAAGAAATAAATCAATAGAAGCCAAAAGACATATACAAATGAAAATGCAAATTTCAGTGCCAGCTATCAGAGAAAAAATTGTCAATTTCAATATTCATTTTTAGAGGAATGTCTCCTTAAATAAACACACAGAACCATATTAATGTCATGTTGCTATTTAAAAGGATGAACATGGAAATTATTCAAAGTCATTGAAAATCATGTCAATACTATTAAATGAAAATAGCCAGAAGTAAAAGAGCACGTATGTATTCTGATGTCAACTACATAAAATGTGGATAAATCTGCAAGGTCACAGGAGAACTCAATATAGTTATGTTAGTAGGTAGGCTTATTTTTTTTTTAAATATTTTAACTGTTTTTAATGAATGTTGTTTTTCCATTAACAAATACGTTTTATCATTTCATCAATTATTTAAAATTTTCTCAACCCCTGCCTTAATTTATTTTGGTGGAAAATGAATTTTAAACTTTCTGCTTAAATCTCCGGAGTAATTTTTATTGGCTGACGTATTATTCATGACATTATTCTTCCAGAGTGATTTTTGCTCTTTACTATATAATGCCTTATTGTCTTCAGAGATTCTAAAATCTCAGAACCCCTGCCTTCTTTCCCTCATCTAAGAGGATTATTTAAAAGATGTGTCATCTAATCTAACTATGAATAACTCCATGATTGCCTTGTAATGCTAATATTTGGCAACCGCCTGACCCAGAAGCCAATATTTTTCCATAACCTCGACCTGCAGGTGCCGCTACAGGAGCCACAAAGTTGCCATTATCCTTTCCTCAGTGTATGTAGGATGGATTCATTTTCCACTTCTTGGGAGCTTTACAGCAGGACATCTTCTCTTTTCAGGGCTTTTAGGACACCCTCTGGTTCCCTAGGGAAAGCTGCTACCCAGCACTACTGGACCCTCCCTTCATATAAGGACTTTCACATCCTCCTTCATTTCTTAGAAATGCTCTCTTACTAGCAGGTCATTTATACATCTTTGCTCATAATATCTGGGAAAGATTGCAGAGAAAATGAATTAAAAATATGATTCTAGGTCTCATGTGTGCCAATGAATGCCCTCATTAAAGCAGCATGAGTGAGATGAGATGGGTTTCAAAGCTTTCCGTCCCTTTGCCCCAGAGCCGCTGAGGCCAGGCACTGAAAGGATGCACAGTAAAATTAAATATCTAAAAATTCATCTTTAATTAACAGAATTGGATTAAAGCTAGACACCACCGCATATCATACGAGAAATGGTTGAGCTGGCTTCCAAGTGCTCTAATTCAATTAGGACGCAGTGAGTGACACTCGGATGGGAAAGGTTAATTGGGGGCACCAGAACGCAATCATTCCTTACCTAACCAGTCATTAAACTTCTTAACCTCTGAGGGCAGTCCCAGCTCGGTGAAATCGCCTGTGTGGAGAAGGATGTCCCCATAAGGCATCTGGATACCATCTGTTCTGGAGTGTGTGTCTGAGATGCAGACAAACCGCGTGTGGCCCGCTGGTTTTGGAGTGTCATATGGGATGGGGTCGACCCTGAAGTAGACATAACAGATCCCATAACAGTTAAGTATATTAGAACCCTTGTAATTGTCATTGCACATACATATTGACTGTTATCCGTGAACGCGCCCAGACAAACTGATGCAAAGGCAGAAGGGACCGTTGTAACCAGGGAGACTTTGGGGTGCAAAGGAGAAAGTATCACCCATCTACAACTCCACTGAGCAAATTCAAAAGGGCTTACTTACCTGGTAGGAGAATTAGAAGGAAAGAATATCTTACATGTAAGATCAGAAATAACCCAGGAAACTGGTAAAGTGATTAATGGTGAAGTTTAGGGATATTGAACCCCAACTGGGGAAGCTAAATTATGCTATTTTCTCTCATCATGCTCCAATTGATCCCTCTACTCATTAAGAAATGGATAACTACATTTATTCCTTCTTAAACATGCATAACTTAAGCAATGAACTAATTTATGGAGAACACTCTGCACATGCTTTGCCAACTGAGAGGTGGAGAGATCTAGGTGGTTCTTATACTTAATTTCCTTTCCACAACCATTCAACACCTGTATTTTCTTGTTTTTGTTAAGTGATTCACAAATCAAACTGTGGGGAGAGAAGGTGATGTCAAAATAACAGGACTGAAAGAAAAAAACAACACCGAATGTTAAAAGAACTTTGTCAAGCTCTTTACCACAATGAATTATCTGCAGTCCCAGTTATACCTTAGATGTGTTTCAAGGCTCCAATGCCTTGGGCAAAGATTCTATTCAGTACAAATAGTAAGCCTTTTAATGGGTGTGTATAGATCTACATATGCATTAATATATGTATAGTTTTAGAGACCTAAGCACTGTGAAATTACACTAGGGCATAAGAATCAAAAGGCAAAATGATCAACCCGAAGCAAAGAAAATGAAACAGAACAGTCTCATTTAATTGAGTGTAACAAAGTGTGCTAAATAAACTTGGTAAAGAAATGCAAATCTGGCTCTTCAAGCATACAGTTTTAATTATTTAAGGGGTTTGTAGCAGAGTTAAGGATGCTTTAACTATATTAACTCTACACTGACAGCTTCCTTTAATTTCTCTGTAGGAATATACACTTATTTTGGATTATGGGTGAAAAGAAGCAGTTATAAAGGCAAAGGGAAGGTCACAAAAGAGGCAAATATGCAGTGCGGAGATTAGAGTGTGAAACATTAAATAAGGAACAATATTTCATGTCACAGCCCCGCCCTTGATCGTTAACATGCAGCAGGGAACACACGGAAAGCTCAACACAAGATTCCTTGTATGTGTTGCCTCTACAGGCTTTGTTTCATTTTTCTTTCTTTTTCCTCTTTTTAAAAAGAAATTATCTGTTTTAACAATGGCAATTTTAGTGAAGAGAATAAAGACATCAATACACAACCTGGACAGTCTTGGTGGCATTTCTTTAATGGTTAATTTTTTAACGTAATTTTCTCTTTGTCACAAGAGAAGGAAAAGAAGTAAGAAAAAAAGGAAAGCAAGAAGAGAGAAGGGGGAGAGAGGACGGACCGTGAACTGGTTAATGCAGCAGGTCTAATTGGAAACCCAAAAACAAAGTTTAGCTTCTGCAAAAAATTAATGAATTTTTCCTGTAAAGGTTAGAAATTAATAATGCTATTACCATGGAGAC
This sequence comes from Crocuta crocuta, assembly GCF_008692635.1. Classification (NCBI taxonomy): domain Eukaryota; kingdom Metazoa; phylum Chordata; class Mammalia; order Carnivora; family Hyaenidae; genus Crocuta; species Crocuta crocuta. The sequence goes on along the minus strand of NW_027531873.1, from coordinate 3,933,637 downwards.
TATTCACTAATCCACTGAGATCTCATGTGTAACCTGGAAACCCTTCTGATGATATCCACTGTTGACTTTTTTTAGATATATAAAAATGTTTGGTGTCTTCCCTTCCATTACAGAGACTCTATTACACTCAGTCTGAGTGGTTCCAGTCTCATCAATATCTCCTGTCTTCTAAAAGTAGTTTCCCTGGAGAATGAATGACTGTTCTCTGAAGCAGGCTGCTAGTGAAAAGTTAAAGTGATAGGTAACACTCTCCTTCCACGTCAAGCATTAAGATCCTCACTGGAATAGGACTGTGCACATTGATACTTAATCTACCAACATTTGGATGAAAATTAAATAAATGTCAACCACTGAACTTCTCAATATTTGAATAAATTCATATATATATATGTAGGTATGTACACATATCTACAAAACTACATCTTTATTTTCCAGTTCTCATCCTAATGCTAACCTATAGACATAGTCCCTATTTCTTTTTTTATAGCTTTTTTTTTTTAATGTTTTATTTATTTCTGAGAGAGAGAGAGAGACAGAGTGAGCAGGGGAGAGTCAGCGAGAGAGGGAGACACAGAATCTGAAATAGGCTCCAGACTCTGAGCTGTCAGCACAGAGCCCAACGTGGGGCTCGAATCCACGAACCGTGAGATCATGACCTACACCAAGGTCAGACGCTTAACCAACTGAGCCACCCAGGCGCCCCATGAGATATGGAGAATTGATTCAAGGGAGAAGCTTGGGGGAAGTGAGAGGCATAAAGAGGCAAATGCAAAATTTATATACATCCTCTGACCCAGAGATACTGATGTCCTTTATTACCCACAAGACTCCAAAGAAAGCAAGGGATGGTTTCAGGAGATAAGACAGCACAGCATGTCAGAGCCATGCTAAAGATAACGTGACAAATATCACCTGGGGGAGGGGGGGTGCATAGGAAGGAAGACATTTCCACTCAAAAACATTCAGAGTTGAAAATAAGATGTCTAGTAGAGTAGGCAAGTTGCAGCAGATATAATTAAAGTTGAGACAACCCTTGGGACACTACTATTTCCAAACTGGGCATTTGGTAAATGCTTTGAAAATAAAAGTCAAGGCCATTAACTATTTTCACTACAAAAGTATGTCTGAGGGAGACCGTGACTACCATTAGAAGATCTACCTGTTCACATTGTGTGAAGACCCTCAGACTACATTTTCCCTCTTAGTTAACTTTTACTGCTTACTGTTTATGCTACTGACTTCTCAAATGATTGAACATTTCCCCTAAGGCATCATGTCAAGTATCCTAGCACATGAGTATCTTACCAAGGCAATCTAACCCCCAGAGCCAGATTCAAATATCACAGTGAGACTTGCACATACATTTGAGTACACCCCGGGGAAAACAAGAAGACATGGGAAGATGAGAAGAAAACACAGCATCATAAAATCCCAGAGCCGGACAAAACCTTAGTGGGCATCGGGTTCAATGCTGTTTATGAAGCTTGAACCCTTTCTACCTAATCCCTGCCTAACTGACACAAGTTTTCTTCCCACGGTTTTCAGAGAAGGAGCGCTCCTGGGTTGCCTCCTCTCCCCGGGACCTCTATTCTTGTTTCCGATATTTCCACTTATGAAAGTTTCTGATCCAAGGTCTGCCCCTCTGCAAGTGCACAAAAAGCAGAGCCCGATCCAAAGCGACTTGGCCCAGAGCCTGAAAACCAACAATGCTGGCTGAGTTATTTGCTCCTGGCAAGTCATTTCCTTCTTTGGGGCTTCATTTTTTTTCTTCCTCATCTGTAAAATGGGAATAATAACAGCCTAATCTGCTGCGTTGCTGTGAGGATTTAAATGGTCAAGTACTGGTTCTAGCACATAGCACATGGTCAGGAAGGAAAGAAGGCGGATGACATAAGAGTGAAGCATGCTTGACTGTCTGGCTTTGAATCTCACTCCAGATTTATGAACAGTGTGACACCATACAAAGGGCTTAACACCTATGGCTTGGTTTCCTTGCCAATAAAATAGATATAAAAATAATACCTGTCCCATAGGATTGCTGTGAGGATAAAGAGGTATCATGTACTCAAAGCATTAACAATAGTCTGACACATAGCAGACACTCAGTAAGTGGGTAAGGTTTTGTTTTTTGTTTTTTATGAAGTAGTAATATTTCTGCTACTATTAGTAGAAGCAGCACCTTTTAGTTTATCTGACCTCCATCTCTTCTGTTATAAGGAGGGAACAGCTACCACACAAGAACTTCCTGAGCATTAAAGGAGGTCACATACACAACACCTGGCACATACCCCATGGTCAATAAACACATTTATTTCCTTCCTATTATTTTCTTCTTTAATCTTAATCTTCTGCATTTAAAATACCAGGGAATAAGGGCGCCTGGGTGGCTCAGTCGGTTGAGTATCTGACTCTTGATTTTGGCTACCATCATTATCCCGGGGTTGTCGGATCAGGTCCCATGTCAGGCTCCATGTTGAAAGCTAATCGTGGAGACTGCCTGAGATTCTCTTGCTCTCTTCCTCTGCCCTTCCCCCTCGCCTCTCTATAAAATAAAATAATAAATTAAATTAAATTAAATTAAATTAAAAACCAGAGAGTAAGATCCAATACCCTTTTCCCTTTGATGGTTCTTCAAATATGCAAGGACAAGCTTCTTCTAATCTAATATCTTCTCTACTCTTACTGAGGAGCCCTGGTTTCCTCAATGTTCCCTTGGATGATAAGATTTCTGGCGCCTTCAGAGTTCTACTGGTCTCCTCTTCAATAGGATCTTATTGGTCTGAGCTCCTCCCTGTGCAGTGGCCCAATCTGTGGGCCTATAAATTCATGGGCCAGTGAGCTGGGAATCAAAGGCTGCGATGGAAAGACGACAGTGCTGGGCACGCTGGTGGTCTTTCTGAGAGGAACTATCGTCAGAACGTTTTCTCTAATTCAGTTTCCAACTTTTGTACCAAGCCTCAAATCTTGTTCTTGAAGCCTGACTGTCAAATGCTTATGTATCTCATTGCATATTCAAACAAATAAACCATTCTCATTTATCCAGTCTTGCACATTAGAGTTTTTTTGCCCATAAACATATGGTAATATTACTGCTTCCACTATGGGATACTTTTCAGACAATATCTGCTATTTTTCCCAATAACAAATTCATCCAGTGTTGCAAGCCCTATTGATAGATCTTCATAAAAACTGTTATCATGTCGTTTGTTATGACATGGATTTCTTCTTTAGACATTGTGTGCAGTAAAAGCCTTGTGTACACAATTAGCCTATAATTCTGTGTGAGAATAGAATATTACCCTTACAAAGCATTTTAACAGGAATCAAATGTTTTTGCCATTTCCATATTCCACTTGAAAACCCTGATGCTGTTATTCATTCCACTGACTGGATATCTAAAGTTTTCCGATGGGATCCTAAGCTTTCACTTTTTGCCCAGAAAATTAAGGTGGCAGGAAAGCTAAAGTTATATATGTGAGAGGTTATACCATTTACCCTGATACACTCTGTGCTAAAAGATATGCAAAACCTGCCAGCAAACAATGAAATCTAAATACCAGGTGTAGGGGCACATAGGTGGCTGAGTCTCCAGAGTCTAATTAAGTGTCCGACTTAGGCTCAGGTCATGATCTCGCATTCATGAATTCGAACACCACATTGGGCTCTGTGCTGACAGCCCAGAGCCTGGATCCTGCTTTGGATTCTGTGTCTCCCTCTCTCTCTTCCCCTCCCTGCTCACACTCTGTCTTTCTCTCTCTCTCTCCAAAACAAAATAAATATTCACAATAAATCAATAAATACCAAGGGTAAGTTATTAGAATCACAGAATTTTATATTGGAAAAACCTTTAGAGATTGTCCAATCCACTGTTCATTTCTTTGAATATTGTCTTCATGGTCTACTTTACTCATGTATGCACCACTTAGTTTCTATTAAGCACTTTATCCTTTTTATACATTTTTTTAAAGCACTACCCTAAACAGTATCATTTATGAATTCATAACTTAGATATTCTGGTTTTATTTTTCAACTACATATTAAAATAAATAGATAGCTATTACAATTTAAAGGTGTGTCCACTGTAAAGAACTAGAACTCAGATTTCCTAACTTCCAGTTTCTCTTTCCATTCACTAATTGTGAAAGCTTAGAAAGATGCTGGCATTTGGAGAATAAAAAAAGATAAAAGTTACAAAATCCTAGCAAATCACCTGAACTCTGGTACCATTAAGATCCAGAGAGTCTGGAGGCGCCTGAATGGCTCACTCAGTTAAGCATCCAACTTCGGCTCAGGTCATGATCTCACGGTTAGGGGAGTTTGAGCCCAGATGAACATGAGCCCAGCTCCAGTCTCCTCACTCTCTCTGCTTCTCTCTCTGCACCTCATGGATTCTTTCTCTCTCTCTCTGTCCCTTGCTCACTTAGGCTCACTCTCCTTCTCAAAAGTAAATACATACATACATACATACAAAAATATCTACAGAGCCGAATCAAATTTATTAGAATTCACTGTTGAAAATATCCAAGTTTTAGTACTGTGTATACTGACCCCTTAATTCTCATGTTAACTTATCCAGTCAAACTGAATCTCTTAAAACCTCAAAAAAAAATTGCCTATTGCAGTACATTGGGGAAGTGAGTAATATAAAAGTTTGATTTTTTAGAATCCTGACAGAAATTAAAAGTATTCCTCCTTCTCAGGTATGTCATGCCAAATGAGCCAACTGATTACCTACCTACAGGTAGTCTCTGTAAACGGACTACCTTTGTTGACAGATAAGCCTCATTGTTTTTTTAGGTTTTTTGTTTGTTTGTTTTTAAAAAGCCCTGTTTGTGGAGTCCAGGAGCTCCTGCACTTTTACCCATCTCACTTAGCTATGCGACCCTGGGCAAGTCACTTCTCTTGCAGCCTCTTCCTCAAGTGTGAAAAGAGGGGCAAGACCCAATGACCCCCACATGATTAGCTGCACAATTTCTACACCACTACTTAAGGCTTCAGAAGTAATTCAATCTCTTAAGTAGCTTAAACATGTCCCTTCTCTTTGCAATTTTCTCCTCTGCTTTCCCAGACCATGCAAAGATAAACACAGTCCAGATCCATCCAAATATAATCCAAAATAGCGGGACTTTATATGGGAAGAGAAGCGAAACCACAATGTAGGACTGTAGACAGAGCTTACAGGGATATCTAGTATAAAAGAGAACAAAGCCAGAATTCCTGTTATCACAACAAAACAAAAATTAAAAGTCATGTGATATAATGGAGTTGCATCAGAAATGGGGCTGTTCTCATTTTTGTAAAACTATGAGCTGGTGAAATTCTCCTAGTTTAGCCATCATGCCCAGGAACAATAACGGTGCTGAAACACAGTAAGTAAGCATAACAGAACCAGATGTATAAATATATTCACATTTGTACCAAGGGCACTGCTTTCCTTTAACTGCTGAACTGCTGTATCAACACTGTTCTATCACCGACTAATTATAGCTAACAAAGCCCACTGCACAAACTATGTCTCGTCTATTTTTTCCTAGTACAGAAGTACAGTGCTGACATTCAATGCATATTAAGTGGTAACGATTTAATTCTTTGAGCACTGCATCTGATACGAATTCATGGTCCTTCTACCAGAGCCATTCCAGGTGTTTTCATGCCCGTCAGGCTAGTGATGGTATGAACACCTAAGCCTCTTGGCTGGCATATTGTTGGACCATAAATATCTCACTGGATGTACTACCCAGAGTTATATGTTTCCTTCTTCTCTAATCTAATGGCTTACAGGTCTGGGTAGTGGCCTTGCATCTGAGAAAAGAAGGCACATGACACTGACTTGAGTGCCCGTGATTTCACATTCAGTCAGGCATTCAGTCAACAACCATTTCTCAGGCATCTACCTGTGTGCCTGGTACTATGATAGGTTCTGGAAGGACAAAGAAGCAACAAGGATGGTTTCTGCGGTTGATCTGTCCATTCATTTATTCACCAATGCTTACTGGCATGCCTGGTTTCTGCTCATTGAGGATTTCACACCATTTAAACAGGTGACTTTCACAACTGTGTGCAAGGTGTTATAATCAAGGCTGCGTGAGGTGCTGTGGAGTAAAGGAGAAAATGACTGGCACTGCTTGTGGGCTAGGAAGAAGGATAGAGGGCATTACGATGGGCAGAGGACACAAGGTAGTATGTCAATTTCAAATGCCCAGGACAATCGATCTTAGGCTCAGAAATAAGCAGGAGAGTGACCTGAAGCTGGAATTTGAATTGGGATTACAACAAGCATAGGATTTGGAAAGTCAGGCAGAAAGGAAGGGCTGTCCAGGCACCAGGAGGAACAATGTGGAAGTACTCAGCATGTGTAGGGATCTCAGAGTAAAGAGGGGTGGCTGGAGCAGTCACCAAGACAGTGAGCAGTGGAACGTTTGAAAGGCTGTTGCACTTGGAAGCCAGACCACGGAGAGTCAGATGGATGGTGGGGCCTGGACCATCCCTGAAGGCCATGGAAAACATCCTTCTCCCTTACCCACTGAGAGGTGCAGGGGGCCACAAAGAAAACAGGATTTTAGGAAAATTGAGGCTCGACGCAGGATGTGAGAGGAGGTGGGGTTAGGGGATGGAAAGATGGAAAGACAGAAAGGAGAGGGTATGAAAGAATAGCAGTAGAACTCTGGTGATGATATTAAAATGAAATCATCATGCGTATACTGCAAATGAGGGTCAGAGAAGGAGCCACGGATGAACCACAGTATCCTACACTATTAAGTCTCCTGTGGTTCCATCCTGTCCACACTTTCATCGTTGATCTGGTGCTATGGACTGAATTTTGTGTCCTCCCCTAAAATTCATATGTTGAATCCCTAATCCCTGATGTGTTAGTATTAGGAGATAGAGCATCTGGGAGATAATTAGGTCATGAATGGGATTAGTGGCCTCATAAATAGACATTGGAGAAAAATGATCTCTCTCTCAGCCATGTGTGGACAGAGCCAGAGTGTAGCCATCTACAAACCAGGGAGGGGCTTTCACCAGAAACCAAAGGGGCAGGAACCTTGATCACAGAATTCCTGGCCTCTGAAACTATGAGAAATAAGTGGCTTTAGTTTAAGTCACCCAATCTATGGTCTTTGTTACAGCCGCCCAGACTGATGAAGGCATCTGGATACTGACATAAAACTTTTTGGTTGAAAATAACAACAATACTAATGAGGAGCAATGACAATGGTCTTCATTTAGAAGCCAGGCACTGTGTGACACGTATCACTGATTGTTTTCATTTAATCCGTGTGACTGATAGGCCCCATCTTTCTCCCATTTTACAAAGAGGAAACTGAGACTCAGAAAGATTAAGCAATTTGGCAAACGCACAGAGCTGGTAGGTGGCTCTGCCCCAAGCTGACTGCTCAGCATCTGCTTTGTCCTTCTGCCACCCCCCAGCTATACAACCTTCTCTTACACAACACAACACACCCAGATGTAAGAGCAGATTGTCCTAAAATGGAGCACATGGATTTTTTTTGAATCAATAATTACAATTACAGCTTCAAGAACGAAATGTGGGTCCTTTTCAAATACCGGCCTACCTGAAAACACTTCATCTGGCTCAGTCCAGTAGAAAGAATATTAAGGGACATCAAAAACACATGCATTTAATTTTTTAAATGTTGCAGGAGACATTCATGAGGAGGTATTGGGTCTAACTGACTAAACAAGTTCTTTTTTTTTAATTAAAACTGCCAAAGAAAAACAAAATCTACTGTCTTTCTCTACCTTTCCAACTCCTGAAAGCCAAGTTTTGTAAGGCTTAACATTTCACAAGTACTTGTTAATAGAATTCATTGTTTAGTTAATTGTGCTGATCAGAAGCGCAGGTAGCTTCATATTTGCATGGATAATAGGCGTTCTTTAAAGTGTGTGGTCATTTCAGTTGGTTTTAATGATCTGTAATTTTTTTTCCAACTTTGGGTCGGGTTGATTGACTTGCTTTCAAAAAATCAGTCGTGCCTAAGGCAGAAAGGCCATTTTTGCTACATTTGGGACATCTTGCTAGTACATTTCAAAACAGATGCTTGTTTGTAAGGCTACTTAACATGATGCCAACATTTAACAACCTTTCAAAGTGAATCCAATACAATAATTTTCATACTCAATATATACTTCTCGGGGACTTGTTTCATAATAAAGAGAACTATTTTACCTTACATGTTTATCCCTTTCTGAAAGAGCTAGTCCATAATTCAACCATAAAAATTACATAGTTCCCACGCAGCAGAAGAACCCATGGAGAACATTCTCCCCTTCTGGGAATGAATACTTATTACCTTGGTAGATAAGTAGCATAGTTTACATTTCCCCATGATTATCACAAGGTTGGTGTATACAAGGTACAGATCGGGTGGGGTAAATTGACCATTATCACCCAGCTAGTATCTGATTGAAAAGAGAATCAAATCTCGGTCTGACTGTAATTCCAGTGGTAAATTTACTTTGAACAATAACAAAAGGAAATATCCTCTATCATGTTATAACTTCTAATTACCAGTGGCCGAGCTCTGCACAGATTTCTCTGTTGAATGATGCTTGACAAGGTCTACCAACAGGTAGGACTAGAGATTAGCCCTCCACCCCAAGCTTTTGACTGAGCCATTTTATTCACTTAGGTCACAGGTCAGCAGGCAGTCCACTGCAAAATTAAGTCCAATGCATGTTACTATAAAGAAAGTTTTGGGGCGCCTGGGTGGCTTAGTCGGTTGAGCGTCTGACTTTCGCTTAGGTCATGATCTCGCGGTTCGTGGGTTCGAGCCCCGCGTCAGACTCTGCTGACTGCCAGCTCAGAGCCTGGAGCTTATTTCAGATTCTGTGTCTCCCTCTCTCTTTGACCCTCCCCTGCTCGCGCTGNACTATAAAGAAAGTTTTGGGGCGCCTGGGTGGCTTAGTCGGTTGAGCGTCTGACTTTCGCTTAGGTCATGATCTCGCGGTTCGTGGGTTCGAGCCCCGCGTCAGACTCTGCTGACTGCCAGCTCAGAGCCTGGAGCTTATTTCAGATTCTGTGTCTCCCTCTCTCTTTGACCCTCCCCTGCTCGCGCTGTCTCTCTCTCTCCTAGAAATAAATTAAAAAAGAAAAAAAAAAAGAAAGCTTTACTATAACACAGCTACATTCATTGCTTAAATATTATCTATGGCCAATTTCATGCTACGACAGCAGAGATTCATAATTGTGATAGATGTCATATGGCCTGCAGAGTCTAAAATATTTATGATCTGGAACTTTACAGAAAAAAGGTTGCCCACTCCTGATTTTGTCACTGAACATTAGTAAACAACAACTATATGTTAGATATTACATTACTAATAGTAACACCTAATATTTAGCAGTATCTATTATATGCCAGAGGCTTTCCCCATAGTTCTATATTATTTCCTGTATTATTACATTTAATCCTCTCAAGAACTCTGCATAATGTGTATGTGTACACGTGCACACGCACACATGCATGTGCTCTTTTGCATGCCCCAAAATTTACTAAAGGTCCCACATTAAGCTTGGTACTCTGGATTTGGAACCTGTCTAAATCATGAGCCCTTTGCTATGCAATACTGTTTCTCAGAGGTGACTTTGGAATGAGCATCCTTCCAATGGAATGCTGCCTCTGGGCATTATCTGATCCCACAGGGATAAATGCCTTCGCCTTTGGGCTATTTTATAGCTTCACAACTTGTAGATAAATGAAAGCAATGCAAATAATTCTTTTCTATAGATGCAAGTAAGTTCTGCCCAGTGAAGGTAGAATTGACTTCCCCTCTAGTTTTGGATCCATTTGTAAATTCATTTCAACATTCTTTTATTTGATATAAATTTGTGTTTCTCCTGTGAACCTGTTGTAACAATTTTCTTGGTTCCCACATTTATTAGTGAGTTAAATAAAAATTTTAATGTGTTCATTTTATATCTGTATGAGTCAGGGTTTTGAAGAACTATTCTTTAACCGGGGTTACAAAGATGCCAATGGAATATTGAGATACCAATTTTTATAAAATCCAGAGACCAAATCATCATGACTACAGTTATGACTACTCACAGGTTCAAGGACCAATCAGGAAAAGGGTATATGATTGCATTTCATGGAGGACAAACTTTGTACTTTAATAGCTTTCGTTCAGCACAAACTTTCTCTCTCTGTCTCTCTGTCTGTCTCTCCGTCTCTCCCTTTCTCTCTCTCATTCTGTCTTTTATATACACATAAAAATAACACACAAATCCAATTACACTCTGTTCTTACCTTGGCCAGACCCAATTTCATTCAGCACCTTGTTCTATGTCATTTCTACATAAAATCACCCAGTTTTACTATCAAATCAGGGACTTTCCTGGATACTTTGGATAAGAATAAATTTCAGGGGCACCTGGGTGGCTTAGTCGGTTAAGCGTCCGACTTTCGCTTAGGTCATGATCTCGCGGTTCGTGGGTTCGAGCCCCACGTCGGGCTCTGTGCTGACTGCCAGCTCAGCCTGGAGCCTGTTTCAGTCTGTGACTCCCTCTCTGACCCTCCCCTGCTCACGCTGTCTATCTCTCTCTCTCTCCTAGAAATAAATAAAACATTTAAAAAAAAAAAAAAGAATAAATTTCAGATAATTCTCAGTTCTGAGTCAAAATTTAGTAAAAGTTTACTAGAAAGTCTTCATCGACCATGTTTGCATAATTCTGTTCGCTCCTTTTCAGTCCTGCATACACCCATTTGAATGTGTAACTGTAAAGGGCCTGTTATCTGACCTGTGCATTCTGCAAAGGACCTACAGGTCAGCCAAGACTCCGGCACGTCAGCTATCTTTCTGCCAGAGCAATGATGGATAAGATGAAAAGGAGGTTAGAAATACTTTAGTTTTCTGGCAGGAAAATAACTTCCTCAAAAAGCCTTTTCCTTTAAAAAAAATACCACAAAAACGTTACAGGTACTCCCTATGTCCTACTATCAGATATCACCCCACGCCTCGTCCCCCGAGGTTCTGCTGTGTGATTGTTTCAAGCTCTCTTCCTCGGGAAGAGGTGAACACGTGACCACTGCCATCCATAAAGGCTGAAGTGAGTGTACTTAGCTAAAGGGCACTGCAATAATTTTCCCTTCCACGTGAGAAAGTTAGCCTTGAAAATTCTCTGGCTCAGTGCCTGTTTTTAAATCATCTTTTAGGGAGGGGTGGCCAAGGGGGCATGTTATGTTTGAACCAGTCCCCTTCTCACTCCCAAATCAATTGCTCGTTAAAATAGCAACAATAAAAACAACAACAATAAGACAGTAGCTCTTATCAAGCCTTCAGGTTTGCTTTCAAGGCAGTGCTGAAGACCCAAAATTTTAACAGGCAATGCCTCCAAATGCTCATTGTGGGAAAGTAATCCTGGCTGACGGATTTAACTCGATTAGCATACGGACTGGCGCTGTTCTGCACAGACAACGTGATTTCTGTTGGAATCTAGGGTGGATGGTGGCCTGAGAAAGTCACTGAAAAGATATCTAACCCCCAACTACAAATCAGCTTCTGATTCCAAAAAAATTACTGTGTCCTTCCCCGACCCACTCTGTAGTATGTCATTGTGTGAGGAAACATGGTGAGAATCATGAACCCCTTTCAATAAATGTAGCAGCAGGACTAGAATATCATTTCTCTTTGTCCTGACTCTGAAATGTTTGTTTGCTGTAGGACCCATGGTCGGGCAGCATTCCCATTATGACCCTGCAGAGGATGTGAGAATAGCCAGGAATTCTGATGTGAGTTTGCCAAAGCAAGGCTTTGCTAAGCAATGGTGGCAATTTAGCGTACAGACAGATAATTTTTATAAGCACTCGCCCTGAGGGGAAGGACACATTCAAACACACCTACACTTGATGCTTCCACAGCCTGCCAGGCTAAAGAAATGGGTTCCCGAGTGAAGGGCAAACTCAGCCAGGCCTTCCAGAGAGTTCCCTAAAAACCAAAGGTACAGTCTTCACTTGGGAAAACATGCAATAAAGATCACCCACAAGGTCCAGTTTAGGACTGGTCTTTTTTTAAAAAATTTTTAAATCATTTATTCATTTTTGAGAGAGAGGAGAGACAGAGCATGAGTGGGGGAGGGGCAGAGAGAGGAAGACACAGAATCTGAAGCAGGCTCCAAGCTGTCAGCACAGAGCCTGACAGGGGGCTTGAACTCACAAACCGTGAGATGATGACCTCAGCTGAAGTTGGACATTTAACCGACTGAGCCACTCAGGAGCCCCAGGGCTGTCTTTTCTTGATAAGAGGTCACAAATCAGAGTAATCTATGACTAATATGGCTGGGTTTCTGGGTTCAAGCTTTTTTTCACAGAGGACTGAATACAACTCAATTTGTTCTTCATAAATTGAACTCCTGTGGGAAAGTTCCAGTTACAACTGAAACTTAAGTCCATTGCTTTGCCACTTCTCACTATTGTTCCCTTCATCTTTAACTTGCACACTGGCACATCCCTTCATATTTTTTTCAAAAGACTGGTTCATACATAATCTGGCTTCATCTTCATTTTGTAGGTAAAAGTTTCAGTGTTATTACTCCCTTTGAGTCTGAGATCGAAAAGGGTTAAGCGACTTGCTCATGACCAGTGTTAGCAGCAGAAATGGATCTAAGTTTCCCAATTCTTAGTAACAGAAAGAATGGCAACCCTCAGTGAGTGCTAATTACCATGCCTCAGGCATTGTGCCAAGCAAGCTGTTGATGGACATTACCTCATCTATTCCTTCCTATAACATGGTACTATTAATCCCATTTTACAGATGAGAAGTAATGGTTTCTGAGGTTAAATAATTTCCCCAAGGTAAGAGATACCATAAATGGGCAAGCTTTAATTATAAGGGGAGTCTATCTAATTCCTGGCTTATTCACTTATACTGCCTGTCTCCCAGGCCAATACCTTCTTCTGTGCAAATCTAATGTTAAGTTCAAAAAATACAAGTGTTCTCTATATCTGAAAATTTCAAACATTAGGTATTACTTTTAAATGCCTAATAAGCTTTTGAAATTCTAGTTTTATCCACTTTGATATTGTCCAACAGAAAACCCTAAAAACTACTATGGGCTATCTTTTGTCAGGTATTTTTACTAGTCTGAATATCCTTTGTTTCTCTCTCTTAATTCAAAGAAAAACAGACAGTTCAATATACATTCCTGTATGAAATTTACTAGAATCCCCAAAATACTTTAGGAGCCAAGTAGGTTATTGAGACAGACCACATGCATTCAAATCCCAAATATGTAATATACACACTGAGAACTTGTCTGGAACATGGTGTTTCTGAGCCTCACGCTTTAGTTTTCTCACATTTACATGAGGGGTACAGATACCTCATAAAGATGTTCTGAGGAAGTAATGGGAATGCACTGAACATGGTTTTCAAGGGTCAATAATTACCATAATTATCATTGTTTTGTCTTTATTTCTGTCTGCAAAATTTCTCAGGACTGCCCTAATTTCAGTAGGTTGACAAAACGTGAATACTCTCCTTAATGAAGTGTTCCAAATAGGGCTGTCTTCTAAAGAGATGATAAATCGCTCTGCACCCTAACTGGGAAAGAACATACCATTTTGTAACTCATAATTCAACACTGTGTCTTAAAATTAGCATTTGCTTCATACTATTAAAACTGTCAAGTCTTCTAGATCACCTCAGTATTTGCATCAAATAGGTGTGACTTTACACAAAGTAATGTGTTAATTCAGTCAAGTAAGGGTCACCTGAGAAACCAAACTCACAAAGGAGAAATGAAATTTCCCTGATTCACGAAAGTGAGTTTCCCCCAAATATAAGAAATGATTACTTTACCATGAAAAAAGCTTTTATTCTCCTAATTATAAACTATATACTTGCTATAAGAGTTATAGAGAACTAACATTAGTAAAATTAAGAATATGTGTATAAAGAGCAAAGAAAGATGAACCCATATTCATCCAGCCAGAGTGAGCTACTAGTAACATTTTGGGATCTTTCTGTTTTGTCTTTTCACTATGCATTCTAAAACATAATTTGGATTATTCTGCATTCAAAGTGTTATATTCTCGGAAGTTTTTGCTCCACTTAAACCATTATAATGTCAGCATTTTCGGTGCTACTGCAGACTCTTTATAAACGTTTCCACCGGCTGCAGGATATTTCCTGAGTTAGTTTTGTTACAATGTTCATAACCATCTCCCCTTGCTGAACTCCTCCAAAAGGCTTTTAAGCTGTCAAGCCCAGACAAGATCTCTAGACACACAGCGCTAACAAAGGGGCCTGCCCGTGGTGGTGAACGGGGCTAGTTTGGGAACCAGCTACATAACCTCTCGCCGTAACCGTAAGTGAGAAGCATCACAGGTCCTACCCTTCAAATACCAACAGACCAGGAGTTCAATGATGTGTGAATCCCAAATGCCAGTAGTTCTGGGCAACAGTTACAGCAACTCCTCTAAGAGAAATAAAATAAGGTTCTCCAAAGTCCCGGCCACCCACAGTGAATGCAGGGAGCACAAGCATCTCCCACCTTTGCAGCGTGTCCTTTAATACAAACAGAGGGCACAGGTGATAGTATCTGCTCTTCTCCTCTTCCCCAAAATGGTTATTTCCAAAAAATCACTGTTCCATCACCACTCAACACCATTTGTTACCAACTGCACCATGAAACAGTTTTAAAGTAATGTACCTTTAAATTTTATAATTTCTTTCAGGGGGGGGAAAAAGCAGAAGGACTGGTGTTATGCAGAGGAAAAATCTTGTTGATAGTCACAGAAGTAACAATTAGGTCAGAAAACACAGTTATCAATGTTCATATTATCTTCATGCCCATGCACGACCGTCATATTAAGATCCAAAATTCAGTGCCATGCCTCTTGATTTAGGAACTTGTGAGTTACATTTACATTTCCCACAGTTAAAACAAATAAACAAGGATTTTTGCTTTAAGTTCTTAAAGGTATGCAAAAAGAAGGGAGCAGTTATGAACCTTTAAGCACGGTAGCTGGGATTTTGAAAATCTTCATTGTTCTGTTAAAAACAAGATTGAGATGGGGCGCCTGGGTGGCTTAGTTGGTTAAGCGTCCGACTTTCGCTTAGGTCATGATCTCGCGGTTCGTGGGTTCGAGCCCCGCGTCGGGCTCTGTGCTGACTGCCAGCTCAGAGCCTGGAGCCTGTTTCAGT
>NW_027531873.1:3887257-3918454 GCF_008692635.1 Crocuta crocuta | reverse complement strand
AAAAAAAAAAAAAACAAGATTGAGAAACAGGGAAGAAATTACTTTAAATTGCAAATTGGGATGGTCTCATGGAAAGGAACAGACTTTGTCACAAGCAGATCTGGGCTAGTATTCAGATTCAAGCCTCATGAAGGAGAGCTAAACAGCCACTTGAAAGATTAAATATGGCATCTACAACTCCAAGGACCATCTCTGGTACAAGGCACGTATGTCTTACATTGTAAGGACTTAGGCATTGTGGACAAACCCCCACTGTAAGAAGGAGGAAGCTATCAGGTGGTCAGATGGTACTGACAATTTGAGTGTAAATAATCATAAACATAAGGTCAAGGACCTTATAAAATTGAAGACTGCTGCTTCTTTTTCCTTAACCTTGTGAAACAAACTAAGACCAAGGAAGAAAAAGCGCATCCTAGACTTCCGGTCTAAGCTGTCTTGGAGCAGCCTGACCTTAGGACAATTTGTGAATTTCCCTACAGCCGCAGAGCAGGGTGCCCAGTTCCTATGTCAGTTCTCTGCCCAGAGCAACGGCAGCTGCCTGCCTACCACTCAGCTAAATGCAAGACCATGCTTCTGAACTGACCCTGACCATCAACAGCATTCAGAAAATCCTAATCCATGCCTCAAGCAGCTCAGGGATGAGCCATTCTGACACCCTGCTCTCCTATCCTTTTCACGATAGTTTCTAGTAAATGGCCTTCTGCCTCCTTCCTGTTAAAAACCTCCCACATTTCCAGGGACTACAATCAATTTGTCCTTGCACTGTTTCTTTAAAGCTAGGCTCCTGTATTTAAATTTCTGGCCCCAAACTTTAGAATATCCACTAGAGGTCTACCGCATGCTGCCATACGGTCTTTGAGTTAGAATATCCCCATATTTGCCTACACGTAGGCCTGACCCCATGTGCAAGCTCACTGGTATATAGACCCAAAGAGTCACATGAACTCTAGTCCTTTCAAGAACCTGTAGCTCACATCAACCCTAAATGCAGACAGTCTCTGGGATGCCAAAGCAGTGTTCTGGGCAGGACCATCAAGCCTCCTCCACCATATCCGGGATGCCATTGGGTACAACAGCAAAATCATCATCACCTATTTAACTCAGCCCAGAGGACAAACTGTTTTCACTCAACTGAAAATTCTTTTTACAATGTTGGATTTTTCTTTTTCCTCTCTATAGAAAACAACTCAGCCCAGGTCCTCACATCACTTGGGATGTTAGCCACACCAAACACCACCATAACACTGTTACTCTTGCTTTAGGGAGACCAAAGATACACTGATTCACAGACTTTTAGCACCAGAAATAGTTTGGCGGACCTATTTTACATCTTACAGAAAAGAAAATAGGGCTCAGATATTAAGAAACTTGTCCAATATCAAAGCATTAGTCAACAACAATTCTGAAACTAGAGGCTCCCAGACCTAGAGCCTCTCAGGCCACTGACATATTCTTCAGTAAGTATTTATAGAACTAGTAAAAAGAATAAATCTTTAACACACGTCTATGGAATCTGAAATTCTTTATTCCGGTAAATAAAGGGCCCAGTCTCTACATATTTATTTCCTACTTCCATATTAACGTGTTCTTTTGGAAAATCTCATTCTTCCATAAGCTCCCCCCCCCCCATATACCTAAAAGTAGAGAAAAATATTTTCCTTCTTCAATTTTCACACTCAGTTTTGGGTATTTAGCTGAATGGGTTAACATTCTTGAGTGTTCCCTCTGGAATTCCATGACCTGTGAGTGTGGTGTTTCTATGTGTAACTCTCTCTTGAATTTTCATCTAATCTCAGTGGCTTTGGAAAGTCCAGGAACTAATATAAGAAATTCTGAGTAACATCAACCTAAACTCTTAGAATGACTGAAATCCAAGAATCATTGGAGATCATCTGCTCTAACTATATTTGTTCCATTTTACAGATGAGGCTACTGAAGCCTACACCATTTAATTCTCAATTGAATATGCTTTTCTCCATTGATCCCTCAGCCTCCAAATAATGAACTCCTCCAGATTTGTGTATCTAAGTAAAAAAGTCTTCCTAGGTCATGCTTCTCTACAGAGCCTCAACCAGTGGAACTATTCCAAAAATATGTTTGTCAATCTGGATTGTATTTACTTTATGCTCTTCATGAGTTCAGTCAGTTCCACATGGTTTTATCATGAGCATTGTTTTGGAAAAGAAAAGAAAACAGCCAAAATCCAATTCTTTTTCTTTTTTTTAATAATTTTATTTATTTCTAGGAGAGAGAGAGAGAGAGACAGCGTGAGCAGGGGAGGGTCAGAGAGAGAGGGAGACACAGACTTTGAAACAGGCTCCAGGCTCCGAGCTGGCAGTCAGCACAGAGCCCGACATGGGGCTCGAACCCACGAACCCCGAGATCATGACCTAAGCCAAAGTCAGACGTTTAACCAACTAAGCCACCCAGGTGCCCCCAAAATCCAATTCTTAATTCATGGGTTTGCCACTGCCTCCTTGACAGACTAGCATGACCCTTATATAAACTTAGGCAAATACACATTTCACTGACGAACTGTGAAACAACCTATGTCACCCTGGGGCCTCTTTCAGCCTTGGTTTTCTTATCTGCAAAACGGGGATAGTATCACTTAACTCCTAAGGGTTATGGCAAGAATTAGATAAGATAATATACTTAGGCAATCAGCACTTAGCTGAATATACAGTGAGCACTCAATAGTTGGCAGCCATTATTTTATGATGCTTATTACCTGTGTGGATGTTGCCTTGTTCTGTCTGGCTTGTCTTTTTTTAACTGGTTTCCTTGGTCTAACTTAGGTTGTACATGCTACAGTCCAGAAGATCTAAGATGCCTTAAAGGAGAGAGAAAAGGGGTACCTCAAAAGCAGTGTTTAACCAAAGTAAGACAATAAAATGAGGAAAAAAAACCATCAGAATGGAAAAAATAATCAAAACAATAAGAGTCAGTTTTATACCCTAGGCTATGACAAGTTTTGTATCGAGGCTGATTCACATCATCAGTGGGCATTACACCGAACCATTTCCCCCATAATAAATTGATAAGATTATCACTTTAATTTATTAAATAGTCCCAGACTCAGGTAAGTTTGTTTGCCTGGAACATAGCAGGAGTTCAATAAATATCTGAATTAGTGAATGAATAAAAGAATGACCATGCCAAATAAGCAAATGCATATCAGAACTCTGATACAGTTTTATATTTGCTCTTCTATTTATCTGGCTAGGTAAGTTTTAGAATATTTCTATCTTAACTAGAAGTATCAATCCAATTTTTTTATTGGAGAAAATGTATAATTTTGTACAATCAAAATAAAAGAATTCAAATACGTTTTTGGAAATTGATGTGTATTTTCACTTATTCTTGACTCCTGATAGCCTAACAGCGGCTGTTATATCAAGACGAATTATTAGCTTTCACAATAGTATAATAAACAGAGCTATAATTCATGTTCATTTGGAGACATTCTTCCCTAGTTATTGGGAGATTTAAAACACATAGATAGTTAGATAGTCTATTATGTTAGTCTCTTTTAAAAAAATAAAAAAGAACATCTACCTATTAAGTAACCAATCAGTAAACATCTCTAATCAGCCATCTTGGTCACTTAAAGAACAAAGTGTGCAAGTATTTCACTCTCTAAGCTGAGACACCGTATTTCCCATTCACATAGGATCACTTAGATGAGCTACTGGATCACCTTTCTAGCAGTCAGTCCAATACTTCCATGGACAAGTAGAAAGTTGCTATAAGCACTACGTATAAGAGAACCCTTTGTGGCAATGACCATAGTGGATCCAACCAAAGAAGACATTTATTCTGGTGAGTCTAAAGAGCTCTGTAGTCAGTGTGGGAAAAATCAAAGGTAAGAACTCACTGGTGAATTTTATTCCTTGGACGTGTTGAACTGGCACTGCAAGGTGCCAGGAAGGTATGAATACATGTCTGATGAAGATGATTTCTGTAGCTGGAATATATAGAGAACTCTTTCCATATATGCTCTTGAACTGGCTCCAAGACAACCCCTGGAGAGTTTCACAACTGTTCTCTGCCACACGGTTTTACAAGTAATAGACAATAAGCGCACCAAATAGAATATACACATATATATGTATGTTTGTATTTGATTATTATTCCACTCATTCTGGTGAACTGTACTAAAAAGAAATGAAAAGTCCAGGTCAGTAGATTATAGTCACACTTCTAGCATGATTATCTTTCTCAGGCTGAACTTCTCAGGTCATCCTTTATCCTTCTCTTTCCCTCAAAGCTACAGTTAAGCTATCCCCACAACTGCCTTGCTTATGGGTACTTTGTAAACTGCTTTCCTTGCCCTTCTTTCTTTTGTTTCCTTCCTTCTTTCTTCTCACCCTCCTTCCTTGTCCCTTTTCTTTCTCCCCCCACCGTCCCCCACCCAGCTTAGAAACACCAAAATTTGAAGAGAAAAAACCGAAAGCATAAAAATGCTTCACAGTCACAACCAATTCTTTTCAAATAGTTAGCAAATCTGGTCCTCCTCATTTGGACAATTACAGCCAAAAGAAGGATCTAGTTTCAAAGTGCAGCCGTTCATTTGAAGTGGGATAGGCATGGTTAATTTTTCAATGAGAAAATGGTGATGAATGGAATAGAAAATAAAGATATCTTCTAAGCTAGACTAAAGAAAAATATTTTAACTCAAGGAGGTCATCAATTTGGAAATATTATCCAGAAAATTTTCAAATCACAGACAGGAGCTTTCAGGAAATCTTAAGTGACTCAAATGAAAAGCTCACCTTGGAGACCATTTTAAAAGTCACAGCAGTACAGATGCAACTTTAAACCATGCAACATCCAAGGCAGAAGAATCTTTGGGAAGTCACTGGGATTCCAATGCCCATAATTACCTTCTTTGTAAACCACACAGCAATAGTAACAAAAGTCCACCACAGTTTTTACTAGTGAAAGTTGATTGAAGATTGCAGTAGCATTTCAATTCTCATGACTTCTGAAGATCTTTTTACAGACTAAAACAAACAAATGATCTTTAAAGCTACATCTGATACAGGTCACACAAGTATGTCCCCTTTGTGAAAACATGGAGTCAAATACAGTTAACCTGCAAACTTCTCTGTACATATGTTATACTTCAATTTAAAGTTTACTAATTAAAAAGAAGCTATTCTCCATCGTCTCCCTCCATAGGACATTTTTTTGAATACGGAATTTTTTAAGTAATGCAAGAACACAAAACTGCATTATCTCCTTCAAAATCTTACCCCCCAAAAATGTGTAAGCTCTTCTAGAATGTTAGTTTCTCTCTTGGGCTTAGTATCCTCAAGTCTTCTCTTCTGCTAGAAAAAAATGCACGCTGTTCTATTTTACCTTCCCACTCACATTTAATTCTTCCCATTTCTCTCTACTAATGCCTTTCCAAATAAGCAAAGATCACCATTCATTACTAAGCACCTTCACTGTTGCTCATCACTATAACTGGCATGCTTTTTATTTGTGAAAGCAGTCTTCCCATTTAGCAAAGGGCATATTCAGTACTAGCTGCCAGCTGATTTGTGGGATGTACCAATAATGTAGTTAATAAAGAGAGGTTTTGTGGATAACCACCCTGTGTTATAGATTATCTAAGAACTCCTACCTTTTCTTCAACTTGTCTTAAAAATTCATGAATTAAGAAAACATCATGGAGCGGGATTTGTGAAATAGGGCATTCTCATTTGACACTGAAATTACTAACTTTTGAAGTTGGCGATCATTATTGTGGCATTCAATTATTTATTATCAAGGAAATAAGAGGGGGAATCTCAAAATGACTTTTAAGTCACTAGCCTTAAGAATATCTTTTGAAGAGCCAATTAAGAGATGCATTTTGTACTGGTCACTAAAAAAATAAATAAATAAAATGGTGACAAACTGGGGTTTTTATTTTTGTGTTTATTTTTATGTAAACCATTTTCTGTAGCCAACTGCCTGAAAAGCCTCAGATTGCTTTACACTTCCAACCAACAGTGACTAGCATTTACTCTTAGTAAGCAGAAGTTGTCACAAACGACAGAAAGTGATTAGCAATCACTTGCTACACAATGTGAGATGGTCTTAAAACCCCATTTACCCCCTACTGAACCAATATCTTAGCTCATTCTAGAGAACACGAATGAGTGTTTCTCCAGCAACTAACATACGTGAAAATATGAGCCTTAGCTCTGTAGAATGCAATAAATTTGGTCACAAAAGAAAATGAAAGCAAGCACCCTAATACCAACTCAAGACACTTTAGTTGGAGAAAAACAGCCTGCATCCCATAACATTTTATGATACCAAATGAGATGCAGGCAATGTAATTTCACTTATGTGATTCACTTACAAGCAATGCAAATGCAATCTTGCTGATTACATTGAAAACAAAAGACTGAATCTGCTTATTTATAGAGCAGACCAAGAGTCATGCGAAAATCATACTACCCACCCCCACCCCACTCACGAATATGGAACAAAAAGAAAATGATTGGCCTGAAGACCTTTTCGTCTCCACAGAAAGAAAAATGATGTTAACAGTGAACCCCAAGTTGACCCAATATGCTTAATAATGTGGCTTCTTTGTGCCCTCAATAGAAAACAAGGTCAACTGCCTGAGTAATCGTTAGCTGAGGTATTCAACCCACATGCAAACGATGTCCAGTGTTTTATTTGTTTTATAGAAGCATTCAGTAAGCACTTGCATCTATGTTTAATTTTAAACCTTCACTGATCTGTGGGGGTGTGTGCATGTGTACACACACACATATCTGTATACAGACAATAGGGATGTAGAATTTCTACAGTGAAATGCAGATTGCTACAACCAATATATTCACTAGCTGGATTCCTCACAATGCATATTTTATGAACTGCTTTGCCTAGTGAGTTGATCATTCCAGAACTACTAATTTTAATCATCACCCAAAACTAGAGCTTTTATTAGAAAATTTTCCTATTATGAAGTTCAACAGTTAGAACTCACTGTGAAAGTTGCTGCCAAATACCACTGCTGAACCTACCAGAAAAGCAACAGTGCTGGAAAAATTCTACTTTCTGTGATGCTCAGTTTTTAAAGATCTAACAGGTACTTCTGGCTAACCACCAGCAACTGAACCATTGCCCAGCTGTCAGCCATCGTACCAACATCCTGGGCATTTGGCTAGAGTCTTATTGCGAGTTAGATCTGTGGCACCCTAAGCAAGAAGGATCATCGCCAGAGCCAACTTGCGCCCAGCTGCGGTTTCAACATAAAGTTTAGTGTGATACCTCACACCTGCCACAGAGAGCATTTTCCAAGAAGGAAACTGCACGTGGCTGGAAATGCTCCTTGTGGAGGGACTCGTGGCCATAGGGTTTCTCAATCTTAATGAAGAAGACACACTTCAATGGTCTACCAAGTGATGCCAACACTGATTATGGATAACAGGAGCAATTTTCTGTGCAATAACACTACTGTTCTTTGGTCAGAGACATCATTTCCAAATAGTAGCCTCTGAGAACTTGTCAAAAATGGAAGTGCCTTTGAAGTTACCCTTGCTCTTTGATACTCAGCCATAGTCAGGTCTCAAAACAGTACTCAAGTTGAATTTTGTAAAATTCATTGCTTTGAAGCATCCAAATTTCCATCTTTGTGTCTCCAAATGGAAAAGACCTAAAAGCATATAGTTTTTGTTCATTTCCACACAGTGCAAGCAGTAGGCCCAGAAACCATTTAACTTGTTTGGAATGTGACCCATTATCCAAGTCCAAGGCATATGGTTACACACTTCTCAACTCCTGAAACCTAGCAAAAATGCAATTGCTCTCCAAGTGTGTATAGTCTCTGAGTAGGAAATGGCAGTAGTTTCTGGAGCCCTGAGATCCAGAAGATGCTGCCAAATTTGAGAGGAACTAAAGGACATAAGAGTGATAAAAACAGGAGGAAATATTATAAATGAGAGCGAAGTGTGATCCCTGAGGGCAGAAAATAGCTGCTCCTGTTTAATTTATACTGCTTTCCTAGGGTGCCTCCTAGAAAGCCTACCTTCTTTCATGTTTGGGACAAGAGTTAGACCTGAAGATACTCTATCTTGGGGTATGTCTATGAAGAAAATTAAAAAATAAAATTGGAAAGCAATTTAAATAACTTAATTGTCAGATGAAAACAACTTTATTTCAGATATGTTCTTGAGGAAATTCTCCCTCGCTTCTCCTACTGTTAAAATTTATTATCTGCCTTGTAAGTTCTTAAGCACTTGCTGCTCAGTAAGGGTCATAGAGACTGTACCTGCAAACTACCAGTTCTGTGTGACCTTGATTAGGTTGCTCAACCTCTCTGAGTCACCAACTGGCCATATGTAAAATTCTCCACACATTATTCCCTTACAGTGAGCACAGCACATACAAAAAGTATACAAAAATATACCTTGATATGCTATTAATGATAATGCACACATGATTATTTCATTAAATATTATTTAATTCAGGTGCATTTGATTATTTCCCAAAATAGGCAAAACACCCTTAGCAGACAACAATGGGTGGCTTACAGTTCTACACTATTCTAACTGCTAGACCCAACACAACATTTATTCAACAGTAACCATTTGTTTATTATAATGGACATATGTTATGCGCTGGGAATAAAATAATTAAGTGAAATAACCACTATCCCAATCCACCTTACTACTTCCAGTAAATGCTCATTGACTGACTCATTAAATGAAACATTTTAAGTGACACCCAACTTTCCCCAGACTCCCCACTCTCTTCTTGCTCATTTCCTCCCTACCTGTAGTAGTTTCCAAGACTTCCATCAAGACAAAAAGCTCTGTGCCTCATGCCAGTATTTTAAAGGTTCTCATTTTCAAAAAAAGGTGTTCAAGGACTACAGAATCACTAAAGAGACCTCAGCCACTTAGTGTCAAAGTATGAGGGCACCTGGGTGGCTCAGTTGGTTAAGCGTTGGATTCTTGGTTTCAGCTCAGGTCAATTCTAACAGTTCATGAGATTGAGCCCTGAGTCAGACTGCATGCTGTCAGTGTGGCATCTGCTTGGAATTCTCTCTCTCTCTCTCTCTCTCTCTCTCTCTCTCTCCCCCTCTCACTCACACAGACGCGCGCGCGCACACACACACACACACACACACTAAATAAATTAAAAAACAGCTATGAGAGCTACCAACGAACCATCCCTCAGGTATTGATGAATGAGTGACAGCAGGTCCCAGGGGAGTCTTCAGCAAACTGTAAGGAGGAACGCTGAAGCAATTAAGTTTGACAATAACTAGCCAATTACAAAATGGGCCAGTATTACAATCACAGGAATGACTCTCTAAAGATGATGGGAAGACTTTACGTTCAGAGAGAATCAGAAGACAAAAATTACATAAGTACACATAGAGGACTGTTCATGAATCTGTCAAAGATGTAGTTCATTATTGAGCCCTCAGGCACTGCAGAGGATTCAAGATCAGCCAGCATCAGCCCTGCCCTGACAGAGCTTCTAGTCTGGAAAGAGAAACAGTGGTATCTTGACCAACCCTTTATATCTGCAAATGTAAATTTAAAAATGGAGGTAATGGGAGCTGTAATGTTTGCAGACTTAAGTCATGTGATACAGCGTAAGGCTCCTCTTTAGATTTTTCTCCCACATGCTTCTTGTCGTGGGACTAGGCTCTAAGAAACAAGTGGAAACGAGATGTTATGACACTCTCCGACCCTGGTGAATAGGAAAGTTACCTCTCTTTTTCTATTTCTTACCCTTTCCCCAAAATCTCGTGGTTATTTCCCTGGGTTATATGGGCAACAGAGATATACATCATTAGGTTATTTCATATTTTTAATGGCTTCCCCCAATTCACTGCAAGTAACTGTTCCCTGACTTTGCCTGCCCTCAGCCTCACGTGTCCATGTCTACCCGAGCACGCATATGCTTATGAAGTGCATCTCTGGGTCGCCACCCTTCAATCCTCCCCGGCTGCACTGGAAGGTGTTCCACCTCTAATAATGCTAATAACACCAACACGAGCAAACACATTGACAGGACCCACTGTGTCCCAGCAAATGTTCTAGGCACTATACATAATCAACTGATTTGGCATCCATGACAGCTTACAGTGAGATACGAGATAGGTAACTATGAGATTGGTTCTAATTTTTCCCCTCATTTTACAGAAGAGAACGTAGAGAGATTAGGTAGCTTCTCCAGAGCCACACAGCTAGTAAAAAGCAGACCAAGACTCAACCCTTGAGAGAACTGGTTCTAGAGTCCACTCTCGTATTAAAAACTACCCTCTATTGCTTCTCTATCTCCTCATATGGTGAAGCTCAGGAATACATTCCAGACCCTTAGGCATTTATCCTCAAACTAATCATTAAAGCCTCGTGTGTTAAACCTGACTACGTGTTCTTAATTTATGGGGTACTCACACTATTTTACAAATATACCCAAGAGACCAAGAGGGGGAGAATGATAGAAACAAATCCCCCCTATTCTATGTGCGGCGAACACAATCGTGGCCCCCTAATCTGACTCTGTACGTGAGCACATGAGATACATAAATCTGAGTAGATTGGTTGTTCATATAAACAATTCTAAGCCTTATCATGCCTCTCTGAACTGACTCCAATTCATCAAAAATGTAGGAGCAGGTTATATATGGTACCCTCCATTAACTAAAAGACACCAATAAATTTCCAAAATGTAAGACTCAGCACCGAAAAAATATATCCATGTGTGAGTCTGGGTGGAGAAATCCCCACATATATTGCAGAATTCCGTGCAGCCCGCGTCTCCTCTGTGCAGTCTGGATCATGCATAATGCAACAGTGCAACTGCTAACAGCAGGCGCGCACCAGATAATTTACACTTGTTTTTATGGACACGAGGAACTGATCTTTGAAGCTGTCCCTAATGAGATTCCGCTTGGCCCTAACAGCATCCTGAGAGAATGTTCCGGTTTTCTACTTGGCATCCGGTGCATATTTATAATGCAGAATACAAGCTCATTTAAATTGCACATGTGGATTTTGGTGTCTTCCCTATTTTCAAGAAAGATTTTCATATACTAAGTAGCACTGACTCCTCAATTACTAAACCATACTTTACCTAAACAATGTCACTGACAGTCACTACAGGTACTTATCAAAGAGGCAGGTCCATCAAAGGGCTTCTACCTACAAGGCAAAAAGCTCCCCCCAGTTCTAGTCCAGCCCTCGAAGTCCAGGAACTCCAGTAGGTCTTCAGCCAAACGGCATCTCCAGAAAGCCTAATTGTACAACACCTTCCTCAGGAGACACAGTCATCGGGACAGTCAGGGAAAAAAACCCGAAGTCCGTCACCTAAGTTAAAAACTTCCTGCTCCAAAATGCTTGTAACACAAACCTCTTTTTCTTATTACCTCCACTCTTTTAAGTTCTGCTCCACATAAAATTTTTCCTTAAGCCTGGCACTTTATTCAGGGCTTTTTGAATCACTTGGTTTCCAAGAGGTCTGTAGTTTAGTCACCCATGATCAGAGCTCCACTGTATACTTACTTTGAGTTGCATTTGTTTTCCCTTACGCCAAATTTTCAAGAAGATTTTCAACTCCTATGTAACACCAATGGTGAGGAGCTGGTGTTATCTGTACTTAACCCAAAACACAGATTTCTGTCAAAGTAGTTATTTTATAAGAGCTTACTAATAATTAGGCTTATTACATCAAAAAAAATAAAGTTGTTACAAAACATACGAGTACAGAATAAAACTGGTTGGCCTTATGCAAAATGCATGGTTCCCATGATAACAGATGACCCATTTTCATGGTCCTCATTTCAGGCCATCTCCACATATTAGGGGCAGTTGTCAGTCAGACTCCTGATAATTGGGCTGAAATATATCCTAATTAATTTCACACTTCTATCCAATAATTGTTGACTCCAAAGAGGATCAATGAATGAGCATTTGCAAAAGAGTTGAAACAATATACTTTCTGAGGCCTCAGTGTTTAAAGAACAATATAGGAAACCCAAATCTTTCAGTTGAAGTTGAAAGTCAAACTGATGATGGGGCACCTGCGTGGCTCAGTCAGTTGAGTGTCTGACCTCAGCTCAGGTCATGATCTCACAGTTCATGGGTTCAGGCCCCGTGTCCGGCTCTGTGCTGACAGCTCAGAGCCTGAAGCCTGCTTCAGATTCTGTGTCCCCCTCTCTCTCCCCTCCCCCACTCGTGCTGTCTGTCTGTCTGACTCTCTCTCTCTCTCTCAAAAATAAATAAATGTTAAAAAATATTTAAAAAAAGAAAGTCAAACTGATGTTTTTTTCTATGTTAGAAATGAGAATTTACTACTGACAATGTAAATGTCAACGGAAGGCAGGACAGATTATAGCATTAGTGTACATTAGTGTAGGAGTATCAGAAATGCTCACTCTCAGCTTCATCCAGCTCCCCCATGAAGAAAACACAGGAGACTTATAGATGTTACCCTTTTTAAAACCAAGTATATGGTCAAATCTAAATATATGCTCTCGAAATGAATGGATAATGACAAGGGAGCACCAACTTCCGGAGAAGCATATACTAAGGGAGTACTGAATCCTTGCAAGCTCAATTTTCATTCATTCATTCAACAGGTATTTGGAGAGTGTATAGAATGTGTCTAGTACTATAATGGGGCTCTCAAGAGAAGCAGACAAAAACAAAATAACTAAAAAGACAGAGTAGCTGCTTTCATAGCCTAGTAGAAGACAGTCATTTCACAAATAACTTAAAAATACATTTACAATAAGTGGGACCAAGGAA
Source organism: Crocuta crocuta (assembly GCF_008692635.1). Lineage (NCBI taxonomy): Eukaryota > Metazoa > Chordata > Mammalia > Carnivora > Hyaenidae > Crocuta > Crocuta crocuta. Next base: position 3,905,681 of record NW_027531873.1, on the reverse strand, counting down.
AAGCATTAATTGTAGGTACTCTGAATACAGATTTTCCTCAACTTATACTGGAGTGACCTTCAAATAAACCTATAGTAAGTTGGGAATATCATTAAGTTAAATACATCTAACCTGCGGAACAACATAGCTTAGCCTAGCCCACTTTAACTATACTCACAACACTTACATTAGCCTAGAGTTGGGCAAAATCATCTGACAGAAAGCCTATTTCATAATAAAGTGTTGACTGCCTCATGCAATTTACTGAATACTACACTGAAAGTGGAAACCAGAATGGTTGTGTGGGTAAAGAATGGTTGAGAGTGTATTGGCTGTTGACTCTCATGACTGACTGGATGCTGTGGCTGCCACTGCCCAGCATCACCAGAGAGGACTGAATCATGTATTGCTAATCCAGGAAAAGAGTCACATTCAAATACAGTTTCTAATGGGGCGCCTGGGTGGCTTAGTCGGTTAAGCGTCCGACTTTCGCTTAGGTCATGATCTCGCGGTTCGTGGGTTCGAGCCCCGCATCGGGCTCTGTGCTGACTGCCAGCTCAGAGCCTGGAGCCTATTTCGAAGTCTGTTTCTCCCTCTCTCTCTGACCCTCCCCTGCTCACGCTGTCTCTCTCTCTCTCTCTCTCTCCTAGAAATAAATAAAAATATTAAAAAAAAAAACAAACAAATACAGTTTCTAATGAATACTGCTTTCCCACCATGGTAAAGTCAAAAAATCCCACATCGACCCACTGGAAGTCAGGGACTATATAAAGGTTCACGTAATCCAGAGAGAAGGCAGGGGCTCCCCTAAAGAAGTGAGAAAGGAGGAGGAAAGAAATAGTATTTAAGGAGGAGGTTCTGTCATTCCGAACCTCCAAGTGCAGGGCAGTGGACAGACCTGCTGGTCTCCGCACACCTCTCAGTACCCCTCACTTGGAAAAAATTAAAAATTCAGGAGGTGTGCCTCGAAAGCTGGATTTACAATGTGTCTTCCCTTCAATGTCAGCACCAAAAACAAGGATCGAAGACCTTGGGAAAAATCGGTGGACAGATCACCAAAGTTGGCACTAACTGCTGCCAAATGTCTGGCTGGCACCAGTGTACAGACTAAATTGGCCATAAAAACCTCACTGTAGTCCTTGCTCCTCTCAAAGGAAATCATTTCGCGATTCACAATGAGGCTTACCCAGAGGCCAGTCTTAGGGGGAGGCCTTGAATTTTGAGCTTAACTCAATTGCACGGTTTAGGGCAAGAGTTTCATGTTTCAGATGTGCAGTCAGGTAATCTGATCCCATCAGACTTTTAATGGCTTCTAAAAAATCCAAAGTGTTAAATCCTTTTCCCAGCCTCCCCCATTGCAGTCTGAGGGCATTTTTTCCCCCAACCTCCATTCTCTGCACCCTCCCCGGTCTCTTATTTTTCATACTCAAACTATTACTAAGTCTGAGACACTAATTTAATACACATTTCTTAATCCTAAAGTCTGATTGCAATCTGTGTGCTAAAAGAGTGCACACATAGCTAATGTACTCCCTTTAAAAAGCACTGAGAGAAAATAAAAGGATAATGGAAGTAAAATATGTAGAAACAGTGCTTTATTTCAGAAACAACACTATTATCATGATTCTTTATAAGCCTGGGGAGAACATGCTCTGGTTCAGGGAAAACCCAAGCAGCAGACCCAAGTAAATTCCACAGCTCCAGGAAAGGCACATCTCCTAGAGTCACACTGTCTCAGGCAGCATGCAGGGAGCTGAGATAAGAGTTTATTAAGTCTGTGCCCCTGGCTATCAGTAGGTTCACAGACTCAATCCCTCCCTCCCAGTGTGGGAATCCCTAGGGAGACAGCACAGGCCCTAAAAACTTAAAAAGCAGGAAGAAACAGAAACAAAAGCAAAAACAAAAAACACCACATACTTCTCAACAAGAATAAAACAGACACACCACATTTAACAGCATTGAAAAGAGTTAAGGTAATGATGGCCCATGTGCCGCCACTAACAATCTGCTGAAGCTCAAGGGTTAATGTTGGGGATGCGGTCACGAGGAACAATAATACTAACAGCTACCATGCGCTGAGCATTGAGATGCTGCGCTAAGTGCTTTACGAAGCACTAAGCATCATCTCATATAAACTTCACTATTACGTAGTGAACCATATAGTACCATGATCCCCACAGTAAAGCTAAGGCACTAGTGGGAGAGAATATACTCAAGCACATGCAAGGGGCATGGGTGGGAGAGACAGACTGGAATCTGGATTCACTGGGGATTTTGGGGGGGGTCGAGGGGGCAGCTTTTCAATTGATTTCATTTTTAAAATATTTTTAAATGTACATAGATTTCTGCTGAGCGACACTCCTGAGTTCTCCCCTCCGAAATTTAGGCATTCCTTCTTCCCTCTCTCCTGTTCCTCTGTTTACAGTTTTAATAAGATATGAAGTCCAGCAGTGGCTCCTGCAGCCCGTGGTACAGCACCTCGCAAAACAGCACCATTTGTTTATAAGGTGACACAACTTCCCGCAGAGTGTTGGGTGCATGACGAAAATCCACTAATGGCCAAAAAGCTCATTTTAATTCTACACTTAACAAAATAAACACCTCATAAAGGCAGGTAAGCAGAAGCTACTTTTCACTCTGGACTGCTTTGTCTTAATAACCTTTGAAAGGAAGGAATCAACTGCAGGGAACAGGCTCTCGCACACGCAAAACACAATTATGGTGCAAAGAGACGATGATAAAAGCAAAACCCCTTATGTAAAGTTAAATTGTTTATTTTTTCCCTTAAAAGAGGGCTACCTCTCAGAACTAGAGACCATTGCCAAATTGCAAAGGTTCTTTCTCTGCAAATTCTGGCTCTGTTAGTGGGATCTACAGCCTGTCTGGGGGAAAAAAACAACAACAACAACAAAACAAAACAGGGCATTTGACTTCCTTGAAACCAATTCCCCAAAGAGCTGATTTCCCCCCCTTCTTTTGTCCACAGAAAATGAAGTTCCATTCACATGTTGGAGGAAATATTTCAAAATATTCCTTTTTTCCTCAAAGTGCAGAATTTATGGTAACAGATAATTAACAACAAATGATAAACAATCTGAGCAGTAAAGGTCCCAGTTTGGTTGCCAAGATGATGGTATCAAATTCCAAGATAAACAGTGGAGCGTGCCGGCTGCCATTAACGTCAAGGGGTCGAGATGGAGAGATGCAAAACAGACGAGGCATCCACCACCAAGGGGCACACTGTGGAGCAAACAACCTCCCACGAGGTTATTATTTCCCTTCTGAATTCTGGGGAGTGTCAGTGGGTGTGGGGGTAGGACAGGGCTCACTCGCTGCACAGAACAGATACCCAAGCCTTTATATTTCAAATGGGGAAAACATTAGATGCTTCTTTGAATGGCATGATGGAAGAATGAAGACTTAATATCCTATAGGAGTTAACACCTCCTTCCTCATTTGTTTGTCCCAAACAACTGCCTTCCCTATCTTCTTTTCTCTAAATCTGTTGAGTCAAAATAGGTTTCAATATAACCAGTTAGGCCCACAATGTGAGAGTTAGGAACAAAGTGAAAACAAGTTAACCTGTAAAAGTCAGAACTTGAGCACAACATATGGGAAGTCTCCTAAGATACTAACAGATGGCCAACCTTGGGAAATCACAATTTTAGATATTCTTACATTTCTCAAAAGCCAGTTTATAGTTTGCTATTTGTCAAATGGATTTTTTTTTAAACTATTAAAATACAAACCTAAGGTGTGAATTACCTAAAAGGACCTAACAAATTGTTCTCTCTTAGAGATCAAAACAGGTCAATGTGTCAAAAACTGCCATCCGGATCCTTTCGAGGGCTGGATTCATTCATATGTGGGGCTGGCAGGCACACTCCAGAAAGCTAAGGTACAATTTGTCTTATCTCCCTGTTGACTGAAGTTTAGGGATGCTGACACTCTCCTGGTATCACAGTCAAGCCCAAGGCCAGGAACATCATAATTGCAAGAAAGAGTAATGATCTAATGAATGTATTTGCTAGTCTGTCTGTCTCTTTCTCTTTCCCTCTCCCTTCCTCCCTCTCTCTTTCTCCTTCACACATACTCCTGTTTCTCCTCTTCATAAACACACATTTCTTCATTATATTCCTTGCCCACCCAAACAGGACCAGTATGTAAAAGCTGGTAACATTTTAAAAAATGGAATATGTTAAATATAAGGAAAGACCAAGAGCAGTGAGTATGGTATTTGTGATTTCACAAAGAAAGTATCTGATACAGTCTGATAGGTTTCTGTAGTTATCTTTGAAGTCCCAAGGCAGAGCAAAATGAAACAAAAAGACGAATATGCTCCAAAATTCAGAACTAAAATAGAGCTGGTATATAGTCTATGTCATAGCCAAAGACTAAATCAGGAAATTAAGGAAACATGCTTAGCTGGTGGAAGACTTAATTTTTTTTCTTGATTTTGGTTTTAAGTCTTTGTGCAAAACACATTTTAAACTAAGTGTGCAATATGTAAATGGTTTGAAACTTGGTCTGTGGCCCAAATACCTAAAACCAAATACCACAAATAAGCCACTTTTTTTAGCCAATCAGTATAAATGCCAAAATAGCCCACCGCAAGATGGGAAAAGATATTTTTCCAATCCAAGAATTATCAAATCTCTGAGCTGGAAGGTTTCAGAGCCTTTCTGCACAAAGACATAAATGGGCTTGAGTAGAGTCTGTTTTACAGCAATATTTCAAGGAACCCACTACCAAAAGAGGAACCAAGAATGGTTTAATTCTCACTTGGAATCTTAAAGTTCAATAATATCAAGTACTGAACATTTACCTGTTTGTTTTATTAATGGCACTAGCTTTTCTTTGTCTTTTATTTTTTCAACTGGTGTCAAGAGCTTTACTACTTAACATAAAACTGCACAAAAACTTAAACCCACTAGAGGGGCTTATATTCTTGATTTGTGGTAAAAGAAGAAAATATGAAAAGCCTACAAAAATGCATTTTCTTATGTACATTTTACCCTTCTACAGGGACAGAAATTGAAGGGGAAAAAGCCTTCAAAGCAAAATAGAATAAAAATATGCAGACCCAAATACTGCAAGGGCCAATAAATCCAACAAAGTTTCCTCTTTGCAGAGTTAGTGTTTCTACACAGACAAAGCCTCCAAGTGTACTTCTGCATTAAAAAAAAAAAAAAAGGCAGACTAACATGGTGGTCTGCAAAAGGGTGGTGGTTTTGTCCGTACTGATAGTGAAATAACAGCCAATCATGCCAGGATGGCTACTGAAACATCTAGTTTTCAGCATGCAGTGAAAGTCTAAAAGGGAAAAAAAAATACAGAAGGACAGAGCTGAGGAAAAACTGAAAAGGAAGAAAAACAAGCTGATGAACAGATCTTTGGAGATTCAGCAAGCTTCTTTTCCTTTTCAGAAATAATTCAGAATGACCTAGAATTTGCCATACAACACACGATAGAGTCAGTGACATAGACTTTGCTTTGGTATCTTGAAATCTACACAGTCATAAGCTCTACACTCCTAGAATTAAAATTAAATATGTCTCAAATACAGAATCCCTATTGCATAACTTCCTGGTTAGCCATTTTGTATGCCTTTTTCAAAACATCACCATGAAGGAAGTTTAAAAAAATAACAAAAACTGTACGTAGAGCAGGAGACAGATTCACTCCATAAAGAGAGGTGATCTGATGGCTTCCCAGGTTCAGGATGTGTCTATCTATTGACTATGGCCACACTTTCCCTATGAATCTTTCTTTATCTCTATAAATGTAGGTATTTCAGAATTTAAAATCCAGGCATACCACAGTAGATGGAATTGACTTTATTTGTCAAAATTCTTTACCCCCCTACCAATAAACAAACAAAAAACACTACCTAGTTATACAACATACAGCCAGGGTTCTAAGAACAAATCCATATGGACCAAAAAAACACAAAACCCTATCTAATTTTAGGTTGCCTTTTTAATGCTTGAATGCAAACAAAGAAATCTACAGAATAAGAAAAAAGTCAGCTCTAAAATGAAGTCAAACTGTCACGGACCACAAGACCAGTACCCTCAGGGAGTATATAAGAAAAAAGAACTTATTTTTGAAAAGAAATGAGAGGAGAAAAGAAAAATATTCTGTGTTTACATAAGAGTGCAAACGAAAAGGGCCATTCAGCATCTCCACGATGAATTTCAGATTGAAAACATTAACAAAAATTATGGCCATGCTAATGTGCATGCCAGTGATAAATCTCTAATGAGAACGAGTGGCTTACCACGAGAAAAAAATGTTTAGAATTTTGTTTTTCCAAACAGCTAATGCAGCCCAGCTCCAGAGCAAAGAATGAATTTCTACCTTGTTAGTAAAGTACAGTTTTGCAGAGCCCCAGACATTCATTCATTCATTCACTGATATTAGTCTTCCTCTGGGGTGAGAGTTAGGGGGTCACATCTCTTCTCCCTCTCCACCATATTCCCATGATGCCTCACTATTAACTCCTTTTCCTATAGAATACTACTAATGATGAGGGATTTACGTTCTTAATTTCAAACAGACCTAAAGATAAGAAACAGGAGAAATCTGAAACTGCCAGACAGAGTAGGAGACAATGATGCCAAAGGGCATCAAATTCTGAAATTTAAGAGAAGCCTCAATGTACTATATTGCTATAGATCTAATTAGTGACCAAGGCAGGACTACCATATAGGTTCCGTGAACTACTATCACGTTGTCCACTATTGCAAGCGATTTCTTTATGGACACTGTATACCCTGAGGGCTTCCAAAAGTGAACCTGAAAATACTTCTTAACAAATTTCCCTTCAGGTATATGATGACAAAGGAGGCAGCATCTTTGGCACCTGCCCCCACCTTCCTACATGTGAGCAAGTTGAATTATACTGAACCAATAAATAGCCTTTGTTTCCTTGATTATAACATAAAATAAAGCAAGTGCAACCCAAAGAAGGTAGACCCCCAAAAAATAGAGGATTTACATTTGTGTCAGCCTTTAGTGCAAATCTTGCAAAGCAAAAGGACTTGCAGGAAAATTACATTTTTACCACTCTTAAAAAATGTTTTTCTCATAAAAGTATTACATAGTTGTTATAAAAATAAGTCAGGCCACATACAAGTGTATGAAATAAAAAATGAAAGGTCTTTACCCATCACTCCCTCCCCCAATTAATTCCCTAAATAATCACCAGTAACACTGGTATTCCTTTCTACACACTTGTGTATTTTTTTAACCAAAAGGCACCATTCCATAATTCCTTCTTATAACTTTGTTTTTGCACCTAAGGATGCCTAATACACACCTGAAATAAACAACAGTTATTTCCCACCACAAAACATGGAGCTACAGATCATACAAACAAACAGAATCCTATAAGAATTTAGAATGGAATCACCAAGAAACCCTAAAAGCTTCAGATCATTTTTGACTCACAAATATTGACAAATACTATACAATGCAGTATAGTAAAAGAACACAAGGTGGGCTTGTCAGGTTTTATACAACCAAGAATCTTCAGAGAGGAAGATGTTAAAACTTCTCTCACGTTCACCAGTTTGACACAAGACCATACAGACAAGATTGTAAATATTATCACAGTATCTAGGTATCCTGTGCCATCTTAAGGCACTATATGTCATATGTTTTATCTCCTGAATACTCATGACTGTCTTAAAGGGTCATTCGACCCATTTTACAGATAACAAGACTTGATCATCTGTCCATTGTCACTCACCAAGCTAGTAATTAGCAGGATCAACATTTGTATATCGACTTCTGATTTCAGACCACATTCTCAGCTATCACGTGAATATTGTCCTCATTCCCTAGCTACAGCTCTAGCCCTTTGCACTCAATCCTTCTTAGTTATAGTTAATTCTTGATGCTTCTGTTTTAACCACAGCCATAGGTGAGGAGCCTAAGACATTGATGGGGGGTATGAGAACCTGAGAACAGTCCAAGAGGAAGAAAGCCACAGTGATTTCACAGAGAATAACTAGGCAACACTCAGTTCACTGGATTCCTTCCCCTTAGGACTGTCTCTCCCAAGGAGTAACTGGAAGTTAAGTGAGGTAATCCTAGGTTGTGTATAACGTTGACAGGCACCAAGAAGTCAGAGCACCTGCCAACCCTGATAGCCAAATATCGCACCCAGAAAAGTTTGCTAGGAATGATTCCTTGAGGAAGACAGGACCAAACTTGCCAGTGGCCCTTTGCCTTATTTATTTATTCATTTATTTTTAATCCACTGATTTTCAAACTGAATTGAGATAGCTTAGAATAAAAAAATGCAGAATCAATAAAACAATCATTAATAACAGCTAAACATATAATGAGTATAAACTATGTACTACAAACTCCTCTAAGAATTTTACAAGTAATAAGTGTTTTAACCTTCACACCAACCTTTTGAGATAGGTACTCTTTTTACCATCCACATTTCACAAATGGAAAAAGAAAACACAGAGAACTTAATATATTTGCCCACAGTTGGGTACACAGCTAGTAAGTGGTGCAAACCAGGTTTTAAATCTAACAAACATATTCCACTGGAGATGTCAACCACCATGTTATGCTGCATCCCAAAAGCAAGTGTAAAAGAACAAGGGCAAAGCGATATTCCAGGGGTGTTGATAACTGAAGACAAAGACAAGCAAAGTGACCAAAACTAAAAATAAAATTTGATATGAGCTTCCTAGCAACCAATCCTTAAAGAAAAGGGTGAGGAATTAACCTCAGGAGGGTAACCAGCCATCCTCGTTAGCTAGGACTAAGGTCTCCCAGAATGTAGGATTTTCAGTGCAAAAGCTGAGACGGCTGGATGCTCTACTAAAAGAGGTTTTATAATATTTTATTAGGCCTCAGATAATTAAAAATATACAGAATCTTTTTGGTGCTTGCAAACCTACACTGGCTCCTTCAGCTTCTCCTCCCACCAACATTAAAAATACTAAATACTGAATAATTTTCTCAACACTCTGCCTGGGATGTTGAGGGATTGTAGGGATGTATGGGACTAAAGAGAATAATGGAGGGATGGTAGAAAAATGAAGCGCTGTTAATTGTTGGTTTTCAGTCATCACATCTATCACTGCGTTCAAGAATCTGAGTAAGAGGGGCACACAAATTCTTCTTAAATTCTGCCCTGTCTACTCCAGCTGTGCTTTAATATTCTTTCCCAAGGTCACATAGGATTGCTTTAAAAAATCTCTTTTAAGATACTGCCATTTGCAAAAGCATAGATGGACCAAATGCTTATGCTAAGTTCACTAAGTTAGACAGTGAAAGACAAATACCATATGATTTCATATATATATGGAATCTAAAAAGCTAAGCAAAAAAATAAACAAACAAACAAACAAAAGGCAAAACAGCCAGAAATATAAAGAATAAACTGGTAGCTGCCAGAGGGGAAAGAGATGAGGGGATGGGCAAAATGGGTGCAGGTGAGCAGGAGATCCAGGCTTCCAGTTATGGAACAAGTAAGTCATGGGGATGACAGGTAGAGCACAGGAAATATAGTCAATGGTACTGTAATAGTGTTGTACAGTAACAGACGGTAGCTACACTTGTGGTGAGCACAGTATAAAGGATAGAGTTGTCAATCACTATATACACCTGAAATGAATGTACATTGTGTGTCAACTACACTTCAATTAAAAAAAAAAATCTTCCCTATGTCACAGGCAGAGATGCAGGCCAGTGGTTCTTAGAAAGCTTGGTGACAGCCTGGTCAAAACTCACAGGAGAAACCAAACCAAGATCAAGTAGTAAAACTCCTGAAACCACTTGAAATGATAGCTCTGAAATCAGTGATGAGCTTCATGGACAGGGAAAACAAATCTTATGCATTCCCGCTATAGCAACCCCTTGCAAATAAATGTTGTGTTAATAGCAATCTTAATCTCAGTATGTCAGAGCTAAAAAGATCCATAGCTGTCATTTGGTGCAAATGTGTACAGATGAGTAAACTGAGGCATAAAGAAGATAAGTAAATTGCCAAAAGTGGGTCACAAAATTGAAGTGAGACTACCTGAATTAAATGAGAAGTGAGGGATTTCTCAATTAAGGCAAAAAACAAACAAACAAACAAACAAACCATAGTTTGTGTGAAAGAAAACAAGGGATCACTTAAGGAGCCACAATTGGAATTCCAATTCAGGTGATCCACTACAGGTCTTCATGAACCTCAGCTATAAGTGAAAAAGGAAAGGAAACATTTTAAGGATCCCATGCAAATTAATGAGCAACTATCAAGTGGAAAAGACAAAATATCTTTGGGGAAAAGAAACAAGCCTCTGCCATGACATGTTGAAAATTTAAGAAAAACTGAAGAAATTTTAGACTAAATATCTTATGGATATTTTCCAGACCATTTAAATTTCTATTTAGACTAAGCCCAATTTTTCTTAAGTTAAAAGAAATATAACATGATCACATTTACTCAAGAGACCTGCATGCTCTGTATGAGCCAGTCACTGTGTTAGGGCATGAAGGAGGGGAAAAGTAAAGCAGAGGAAAGGGTGAGTCAGTGGCTTCACAGTACACTCATATCTTCGTACAAACACTAAAAATATTAAGAGAGAACAGAAAAATTCCAATGAAATCTCAATCACAATAACTCATCTCAATGCACAGTCAAATCAATGGATCAGTCAATCAATCCATCAATCAGTATTTCTGAACACCTGTTACCCGCTCTCAATCACTGCTTTTAGGAAACAAATAAGAGAGAGAGAGAGAGAGAGAGAGAGAGAGAAAGAGAGAGAGCGGTAATAATGCAGGTGGTACGGGGCTGAAGTAGCAACTACAGGTGTTGTGTTGGGAAAGGGAGGGGACAGTCAGTTTGGACCCGGAGAGATAAAAGAGGTTTTACAGATGCAGAGAGGCCTGAACTGGCTTGAGGCATCTGATGAGCAGAACATAAATGTGAGGGTCTCAGCCGTAAGAAGCAATGAAAGCAATGGCACCAAGAAAGAGAGGTCCAAGGTGTGCTCAGGTGACAGTGAACCAACTTACGTGGCTGGAGCAAAAGGTTCAGGTAGGGAGCCCTCAGCAGGTAATAAAAGTGAAAAGGCCAAGCTGGAGCCAGACCGGGGAAGTGCCCTCTAGTCCAAGATGGGAAGTCCAGTAAAAGGGCTACACAGCTACCGGCTACCACTGCAAACCGCACTTCACAAGCAGAAGAAAGTTTCAAAAAAGGTATAATTTGATCCTTAGAATTTCTCATGGGTAAATCTAAGCAGATTAGTTCTAAGGTTACATGATTTTTAAAATCTCTCTCTGTTCATTCGCTGTTCACCAATAGAATCTTATGGTCACGGATGAGTAAAGACTTAAGGTGATAGTCCCTATAAGGCATCTTCCAAGGAATCAGAGGCAAAACATACTTTGTTTTGCCTGAGAGGAAACAGAATCCACAAAGTTCTTTGTGATTCTTTAATACAGAACGTCACACTGGCAGAACCGAGCTAAAGGTATCCTAAGTCCAGCCTGCACAAATTCCATAACATATTTGAAGAAAAAGAAATCATTAGAAGCAGAAGAATAAAAGGAAAATTTTGAAATGAACAGAGTTATTGTTCAGAAAAGCCATTTTAACAAAGGAAAATCTTATTCACCTTAAATACTTTTCCTTAAAATCATATTAAGAATCCTTCATCAGCATGAATATATTCTGATTTAAAGAAAATATAAAATTCTTCAGAAATAGTTTAGCACTAACCATTTCCAAGGATTTCTTTCTCTTTTTCTTCTTCTTTTTTTTCCTTCCAGAAATCCCACCATAGATAATTGAGTGTGGCTCTACAGAATGTACTTGCAAAGTAACATCCTAGTATTTGCACTAATATCCAACTAATCAAGAGAGACCTTTTGTTTGGTCAGTTTTTCTAAATTGTGTGAGTGTGTATGTGAGAATGCATTCTCTATGTGTGTGTGTGGCGGGGGAGGGGGGTCCTACTAGTTTTTAAGTGCTCCAATAAATCAAATACTAAAAAAATAAAAAATAAAGAGCTTGTGACTTAGACATGCCCCAAGTTCAGTTCTGCCAGGAATGGAAAAAGCAGTCAATGAACAGAGCCCTAACTTCTTTCTCTCTTGACTATACAATGGTTTTGAAAGAGGTTTACTTTTACTATGAAAGACTCATGTTAAGACACTGGAAGGGTCTAAAAGATAATGTACACCAGGCATTGAATAAACCAGGGAGATGATGGCCTTTGGCCCCTTCTGATGAGAGCCCAGCACATCCTGTAGGAGAGGAAGAGAAACAGGCTGGTGTGTTCCAGGTGCTGCAAAGCTCTTGCCTCTGGGTTTCTCCCACACCCTGTTCCTGAAACAGTTTAAAACTGAAACATGACTTTAGTAGTATTAGGGAGTGAGAGAAAAGTACAATTCTTGGAATCGACTGTTCCACTGTCCCTTAATCCTTTGTTCCCCATATTGTTGGGAGTCCTGCAGCTTGCTGCACACGTTCCACTAGCAACAGGCAAGACGATGGATTTAGCAGTGGCTGGACAATTAGTCCCAATTAGGCCTATTTCTCAGCTGAATGTAAAGGGGTAGTGGGGTGAGGTGTGGGGGGGAAACTACAGAAATTTTAAAGAAGTATTTCATCATGGAGGCAAACAATGCAACATAAAGCAAACTGAACCAGGGGTCAGAAGACTCCGCCAAAAGTCACTGTGTGGCGTTAGACAAATACCTTAACCTCTCTGTTGTTGTCCACAAAATGTGGGCAACCAACCACCACCCCTTAGATCTGAAGATCTCCTGTCAAATTATGGTTCAAAGTACTCTGAAAACTGAAAACGTTACACAGATGTAGAGTATTCCACTGAGCTGTATTTGGAACCACGTATACTCATCTCTTTTACAAATCATATAACTTTTATTCTCCCTGGGAGAAGTCATTAGTGACTTTCTTATTTTACTTCTATTTTCTTGATTGATAATTTTTTTAAATTCATGAGTGATACTTACATATGTACATGTGGCGGCTGGAATCTGCTCTGGTTGATGTTGTAGTGCGTGAATGCCTGGGTGGGGTTTGAGCTGTACTCATCCACCGTTATGGTAACTTTGCCTTGAGAAGGAATCCCATGAGCCATCCTTCCTCCCTATAGGCATGAGCAATTCACAACTTTCCGGAGCAAAGGATGGAAGCAGGCATGGTGTGTTTCAGCCAACCTCTGAACCCAAGGATCTACACATCAATACCACTGTGCGTTTCTGGAAAAAAAAAATTATAAAATGAGAACAAAGAAAAAGAAGGTGTTTAAGAAATGTCAGATGTGACACCTGGACATGCAATTGACTCAGGAAAAACCTTAATATGAGTTGTTGCCTCATGAATACAACCTTTTCCAACCCTCTATCCTGCAGGTACTTCAGAGTGGACACTGCACTCCATGTAACACTGCTGGCTGCTAGCAAATCACTTCAGCGGTGTTCAAACTAAGATTTCCTCTTTAATTATAATTATGGCACTTAACATGAATTACGGAAGGGGCATATCCACAGTTGCCATGGTGTCTCACTATAAATGGTTTGCACTCCAAGGAGAGAATCTTCCAAACCTTCCCTGCTAATTGGAATGTTTGGTCTGTACAGAGTTGATGTCATAGAATAATTTGAAATGTCAATGTTTAGCACAGCCATATAACACAATGACCAATGTAAATTTAAAATGCTGCACTCATAGGGGCGCCTGGGTGGCTTAGTCGGTTAGGTATCTGACTCTTGGTTTCAGCTCAGATCATGATCTCACGGTTCAAGGGTTTGAGCCCTTTGTTGGGCTCCGTGCTGACAGCTTGGATCCTGCGCGCTCGTGTGCACTCTCTCATAAAATAAATAAAATAAAATACAGTGCTGCACTTATAATAGATACCAGTGTGTAACTATAATACACACATAATATATACACATTACATATAATTTTTTCTTTCACAAGCATTCCCCAAAAACATAGGTGCTCAACTCCTGGCATACATATGTACTCCACTCTGGCCAAGAATCTTATGGTGAGGCAAGTCCTTCTTGCTAAATGTAATATAATTTCTTTAAATACTCCAGTCCCGTGGGGAAAAGTCAAACACATTTATGCTTTGACCACTACTCTAGATGCATTTATTAGGGCCTCTTTTATGAGCCCAAACAGAACACTGAAGGGGGGCAGCCATTATATCTACCATCTCATTCTTGTTTGATGCTGTATAATTCTTAGTTGGTTTCACTCTTTCAAAATTTCCATTAGTTTTTATTATTTTTTAATGTTTTTTATTTATTTCTGAGAGAGAGACAACATGAGCAGGGGAAGGTCAGAGAGAGAGGGAGACACAGAATCTGAAACAGGCTCCAGGCTCTGAGCTAGCTGTCAGCACAGAGCCCGACGTGGGGCTCGAACCCACGAACTGTGAGATCATGACCTGAGCTGAAGTCGGAAGCTTAACTGACTGAGCCACCCAGGGGCCCCTCATTTTTATGATTTTGATAAATGTCAGTATATTATTTGCTGCGCCGGGTTCACAAATGAGGATGCTTATTTCTACGGCAGGTGTGCAAAGACTGAGAAAGCAGATCTTGCATTGAGGCTGTTGCAATTGATCAATGCAATAGAGAAGAAACGGGTAGCATGTTCCTTCGGTAACACTTGGGCATAACCCATGCTCTTACTTTAAGTGCTCCATATCAGAATATGTTTGCAATGTGCCCCATTAAGCTCCGGGAATCTTAGCTGCTATCTCAAATAAAAATATTTAGAATAAAAAGATTAGGTTTAAATTTGGCATGAAACACCTTAAATATCAAGCAAAAGGCAGATGGCCTGCCATAGGCCATTTATTTTATTATTTTACAACCCGGGGGTTGTGTAGTCCTCCATATGCTAGCCGGGCTAAGGAATTCCACAGCGTTCTACTCAAATCATTGCCTTCTTCATATTAGCAAAGCAAGCTAAATAACACCCACCTTGCCTTCGTTCCTAATGCACAAGACCACTGCCAAGAGATGAATCCCTGGTGTTCTGGCATTTTAAACAAAGTGTCACTTTGGGTTCTCTTTCTTCTTCCTGACTTCATGGGAGGTAGAAGTCCTTTAAGCACCAGATGATAGACAACCAGGCCAGTAGGATTAACTAAATTAAAATCTTTCCCTGCTCCTTTGATGTAAGATATCTATGAAGAACTGCTTACAAATCATAATGTAGCAGTTTTCATACCAAGTTTGCAGCTGTTTCCTTAATTTCCCCCACAATTATATTTTACTGTTATTTTGCATAACAGTAAAACACAACACCTGCTTCAAATTGCAGTCCTGTTCTAAGTACTGTAATTCTCTTTTGAGACACAAAGTACTGAGACACTACTGAAGCGCAAAACTGCATAATTGCGCCACGCTGAAAAGTAAATACAAATGAAAACATCTTCCTGTTATAGAAATGACTGTCATTAAAAAGAATGTTAGCCATCAAAGCACAGAGGGAAAAAATATGCATTTTCAGACTGCGAGAACTTAGTGTTTGCATAAATTAAAGAGTGGTGTAAAAATTACATGGCAATTCTTACGTTCCTGCCATCAATGTCTATTGTGTGAAATACAGAGCATTAAGAAGCAAAGGAAACAAAATTCATGTCTATACCACTGTGACCTCTCGATCACAATCTCTGCACTGTGCCACAACCAGTTTAAATATTTCTGGAGTAAACTCACTAATTAAACTAAGCAAAACGGCCTAGAAATAAAATTTACACACCTATTATGTAAATATCTAGGCATTGACTTGTCGTTGTTAGCATTAGACTCTCCCATTGGAAGCAGAGAAGAGAACTTAGAAGGTGAACAATTCACAGTCCTAAACGGTCCAGTCTACCCTAAAGTCCAACCAGGATTGCCTTTTCTATCAAGTGAACATCTGTACCTCTTCCCACCTTTGCCCCAGCAAGACAAACAGAATATCTTTTCATCAGCAAGCACAGGCCCCTGTAACTCTGAAAGGCTAAATGGGTGGCTGGCACCTCATTTGAATTCATCTTCACCATGTTCTCTTTCAAATGTTTTATCGGAAGAGTGCACCTGCAGTGTCTATCTTCTTTAATCTGGAGTCCTTTGAAGAAACTGTCAGACTGAGGCAGAGAGCTTCAAAACTTTCACAGGAACCTTTACAGACAAGTCAAGAAAAGGCGTATTCTTTAAAATACTGTGTTCACCCCCCACTCACATCACAAAATGAACATATCCTAAGATATTAAACACCAACATATGGAAGACTTCTTTTTTCCTAGCAAATTCTCAGAGAGAGGAAACAATGGCCTCTCCTTTGGCCTGAAAAATTTGGAAAAAGCTTAAAACAAGGCAGAATGATAACATTGCCTAAAACTATGCAGAAGCTGATTCACTTTGCTTCACATATTTAAGCAATAAAATCTTCCAAATGATCAGGTTTTGGAGCATCTCTTCCTCTTTACACTTAACATCACTTTTTATGTATAATATTTAAAGAGAGCAGTATTCTTTCTTATTTTTAATTTTCATTTTATACGTCAGCACATTTGCTCCACAAAACTAAAGAACCTGGTACTAAATGCCAGGAATCCTAAAGAAAAATCTAAAAGGGACTGACACTGCCAAACATTCATGGTGATGCTAGTTTGATTTCCTCTTTAAAAAAAAAAAAATCATATGGGCTCATTTTGCATTTCCTAGACAGCAATCACGTCTCCGTCCCTTAAGCTATGCAACTTGCAATGTTCGTTTTCAGGAATCTAGTTGGAAAACCTTTTAAAGTCTGCTGGCAATGAAAGGATTAAAAGCTGGGGAATTAAGTAACTGTCTCCACCTCCTAGACACCAGAAGTCCAATTTACCAAAAGTTTCAAAGCAACAACTCATGACCTTTCTACCCGAGCCCGCACCGCACAGCCTATGAGAAAGGAGCCCGTGATTTCCTCCTTGAAAGAAGGATGCTCATTTTATTCACTAGCCCTAGGAACGCCGGACCGCCTGGCCGGACTCTGGAATTCGCCTGCTCCAACTCCGCCAAATTTCGGTCTCTCCTCCCTCTGCCGAACGGATGGAGCGCTTTCTCAACTCAGGCCCCTCTCTTTAATGCCCACCTCCGTTTACTCATCCCCGTATCCCGGAGCGATGCCCACAAGCCTCCTGAGGCGTCTCCGCCAGGGTTTTGGGAGGGATGCACAAAGTTCCACGTGCCTCTGTCCACGGAGCGCCCTCCCTCCCGCCGCACTTATACCTGAACTTGTCTCCAGCACTGCGGACACCAGCCTGGCACATTCTTTCGGAGAGAGAGGGCAGGACTTTTCTCCTGCGCCTCTGGCAACGCGTAGAGCCTATATATGGTGGGGCGGGGGGCGCGGAATTCTCTACTTTGGATTGGTTTGTTTGTTTTAAATCTAGGGTGGGCAGTTGCGGGGGGGGGGGTGTCCTTGAGCAAGTACACACACAGACACACGCGCGCGCGCGCACACGCACAGGCACACGCTCGCCCTGCCCTCCCGGCTCACCGCCGGCTCCCCCGGGCTACAGCTCCCCCTTCCCGGAGCACCAGCTCGCCTTACTCGCTCAGTCCCCCGTTGCCAGCACCGTCGCCTCCGCTGCCGCCGCTGGCACCGCTGGAGCCGGCGCTCGCGGCCCCGGGCTCCGCTGGGCGCCTGTCTTTCTCTCCTCTCTCTCCCCCAGCCCCAGATTGATTGATGACCACCAGCGGCCAATGGCTCTGACACCGCGCCATCCTCGCTCGAGCATCACAGCCCCACGCCCCCGACGTCAGCCTCGCGGGCGCACGGGCATCCCCGAGCCCTCCGAGCCGAGCCGGCGCCCGGAGCCGTCCCCGCCGCCTCCCCGCTCCCTGCCCGAAGCTGCCGGGCCGTTTCCTGTAGCAGCGGAGAAATGAAGGGAAGGAGCCAGCAAGCGTTGGAAGGGGGTGTGGAGGCTACGGATCCCCCCCCCTTTAGAAATCTTTTCTTTCCCTTAAAGTTTTGTTTGTTTTTTCCACCCCGACCTGTTTGTGTTGTTTGCAGCATCTCAAATCAATGACACATTTTTCATCACCCGCATTTATACTTAATTTTGGGGTATGTTGGGGGTGGGTGGGTAAGAAGTGTTCTATAAATCTGCCCCACCGGGGCATCCTTAAATTCCCTTCTTGGTGGTGGATTCTAACTCCCTGCCCAATTTCTAGAAAAATGCCCCCTTCACCTCCTAGGCCGCAAAACGCCGGAATTCAAAGGCTTTACAAAGATAACCCTGATCCGTGCAAATAGGCAAAGAAACTCCTGCCTCTGCGGAGAGGAAATCGGGCGGCAACGGTTACTTTTTCTCGTCCCTGTTGCCCCGCCGCCCGGCCCGGGTCGCCGACCCGCTCCGCAGGCGGCGACCGTGGACACCGGAGGCGGTCGGGGACAGCGAGG
>NW_027531873.1:3886301-3887213 GCF_008692635.1 Crocuta crocuta | reverse complement strand
ATACCCCCTCCTCGGGTTCCGAATTGCCCTGGAAGCGCCCGCCGGTGCGAACGTCAGGAGCACCCGGGCAGCCGCGGTCCGCAGCCTCCGAGCCCCTCGCACGCGCCTCTGACAAGGCACCTCTCACCCGGGCTCCGCTTTGTGTGTGCATTTTTTTTCCCTTCCTCTCGCGCGCGGCACCGGGCGCCCGGCCGCCTCCTCCCCCTCCCCCGCCCTCCGCCTCCCTTCCCGGGGCGGATTACCTTTCCCCGGCTGCGCTCCGGGTCCCGGGGATGCCTTCAGCGCCCGACGAGCAGGCGATCCATCGTGGAGCAGCCTGAGCCGGCGGGAGGCGCGCGGGGGGCGCGCGGGGGCGACGAGGGGCGCGCGCGGGCCAGAACCTTCGACCCCGGAGGTCCCGCCGCGGGCTGGGTCCGGGGACCTGGGGACGCGGCACGGGAGGGGGTGGGGGGAGCAAGGACCGGAACAGCCTCGATCTGGGGAGAGAGCGAGCGAAGGGGCGAGGAGAGGGAGCGAGGGCGCGGCGAGCCAGAGGGAGCGCGAGCGGTGCAGTGACAGGGACTGCCACTGGGGTCAAAGGAGCACAGCTCCAGGAAGCAGGGCGGCTGAAGCGCCGCTCCGTGCGCGCTCCCCGGCGGGACCCCGCGCCCCCGCGCGCCCTTCCTGCAGCCCCGGCCCTCTAGAACCCGCACTGGCGCCCCGAGGCCCCCGGGGTTGCAAGAGCAGGAGGGAACTGAGGGCGAGGCCGGCAGCCTGCTGGTGCTCTCGGGTCAAGCAGGCAGCAGGAAGCAGAGCCGCAAGTTCATCATCAGGAGTGTGATCAGCGTAAAAATGATAGGGGACTGGGGAGGGGGACGGCTACGGAGCCCCAGAAAAATAAAGGGAGTTTTCCCTCCAAATGGGCGTCTTCTG
>NW_027531873.1:3721576-3886267 GCF_008692635.1 Crocuta crocuta | reverse complement strand
GGGCTCAGGGCTCAGACCAAGGAAGGCGACCCTGGGTCCCCTCCCATCTGCTGAGCTTAGGCTTCCCGGGGTGGGGGGGGAGGTGGGGGGAAGAGCTGTGCTCTCTTTCCTCAAGCCTTTCAACTCGCCAGATTCACACACACACACACACACACACACACACACACACACACACACAAACACACACACCTTTCTCTCTGCAATGTTGTTCCTGAGAAAGAAAAGGCCAACACAGTTGATCATTTTTTTCACCTCCACCAATTAAGGCAGGTTCAGAACAGGGAGGTGAGGAGAGGCAAAGACTCTAATTGTTTTCATTTTGTCCATTTTTTTGTCTTGGGGGCACATATTCCCCAAACAATAAGCACTTCAAAAACATTTTAAAAATCAAAGTTCGTCCTCTGTTTCCTGATACTTTGGATAATGGAAAAGAAGACTTAAAATTGTATGCAAGCAACCTAATAAAAGGAAAAGCAGCTGAAATGCTAAAAGAAGACAAGAAAGAGAAGCCTTTTAGAAAACTTGGTTGGGACTGTCTGTAAAAGATGAGGTGGCCCTGTGATGTTATGCTCTTGTCAGAGCTGAAGGATTTGGACTGCAACCAGATATAATTCCTTTCCAGGAGTCAGACCCAAAGATCTAGGCATTGTCCAAAGGGAAATCCAATGGGTGTGTGCGTGTGTGCATGTGTGTGTGTGTGTGAGAGAGAGAGAGAGAGAGAGAAGTGTGCTAAGTATACTATTTGACAACTGACTAGACATCCTGGCTGAAATTATATCCCCTAAAAATAAAAAGGAGCCATTTCAACCTGGTCTGTGGCCTCTGTGCTGAGACTAATTGGTTTCCAGGGTCTGGGAAGGAAGGGAGAGAGGCTGGTAGGAGCCCCTATAAAAAAAGATCAAACGGAATTCGCTTGAAAATATTTCCCTTTTACAATGGGCTTTCCTGGCACTTGAATTTTAAGTAACCTATCTCTTATGCCTGAGCTGAAATGAAGGGAGAGATGGTCTTGCTAATAAATTTATTTTGTTGTACAGTATGCCCAGAGTGTCAGTACTTGTCAAATGTTCTGAGATCAAGAGGACAGTGATTCTCCTTGCCCAGCACAAATCACAGCAAGTGGCATTGACATTAAAGATGGCAAAGATGGGGGGAGGGTGGAGCACCTTTAAATTTAGTTTTTGTTTTCCAGCCCAGCAGCAAACACTGACTAGAATCATGTTGTTGAAGAAAGGCTTGGTTTTGTTTCCCTTTTTCTATGACTTAGCAGTGCACTCCTCTTATTTAAATGGTTTGAATTTCTTCATTGATTTGGACTGAAACAGCCCCCCCCCCCAAAAAAAAGCAGAATAAAACTTTAAAAAAANAAACCAGCATAAACCTTTAAAAAAAAAAAACTAGTAGTCAATCAAAGCAGCCAACTTAAATTTGTATGTGAACCTGAATCTGTATACATGCACACAGATAATAAATAATACTGTGTTCTACTTTAGTGGCACATTTTGCAGGATATTTAATGCTATTAAACACAAGTGAGTGATATTTTATGAAGTTGATGAAAATTTGTATATCATTTTACTGTGTGGGGGAAAATTGGGGCGAAAAAATATGCTTGAATTTGTAGCTTATAGTGCAGGAAGAAGTTAACCTCTACTCCGTCCCTGATGATCAATTACCCACCAAGGGAAGTAGTGACCAAGCTGTATGAGAGCTATGAATTTTTATTTCTATCAGGCTACCAAAATAAAGAAGCTGGGAAATAGAAGTAAATTTAAATAATAAATCAGGAACAAAAGGAACTCACTTTTCAAATAATTCTCATTACATGGATTTGAACATATTGTATTTTGTTAAATCATATTCTCCATCAATATAGCCACCAACACTAAAAGCTTGTTTTAAAATGATTGGATGTGAACCGTGTCTGTCCCCTGACATCAGCTTTGAAACATCGAGCTTCATTATAGCAAATTTGAAATGCTATAGGCTGGGACTTTTTTTTTTTTTTTTAAGATAAGTGAGCCTATAAGCTTCATTTTTTTGTCATTGTTAAATTCAATTTTTATTGTTTATAATGGAAAACAAAAGAAGTATAAAAATAAAATGCCAAGTTTATGATTGCCTTTATGCAAATATTACAAATTTTTTCCTTTAATGGAATGTAAATTTGGACCCTTTCTCCAGTGATTTCATCGAAGGAACTGGCAAGTATGCTCCCTGATAGCCTGCTGCAATATCTTTTAAAATATCTCTTCAGAATGCATTTAGGGAAGAAAATGAGAGAGTGGAGCGTGGGAGAACTTTATGTGGAAGCTTGGAAAGTGGATGCTACTTCCCTTGAAAGCTTAATACTTTATTTGGCATTGGCTCGCATTTTCCCTATTCCCTATGAGGACAGGTTTGCCAGTACTTCAGGGACACATGTGTAACATAAACCTTGGTGTAATCCTATGGTTCTTCTTCAGAAAAGAAATTATGGAAACTACTACATTTCATTGAATAATTGTATTGAAGTTAACTAACTCTCAGAACAAATAGCAACTATTGTGCTTCTTTTTCTTTGAATTTTCTGCATTTTTATCATTTTCCAGCAAGGTACTATAGGTTATCAGAAATCAGAGCCTGTTAATAGAACTACCAGTATGATGCAATTTGAAAAAATCTGAGCCAACAAACATCCTTACTTTGTTCTTAATTCCTATGGTTTTTACATTTTTTACTTGTTTCAAATGTTTTTGCTGTAAACCCCTCAAGTTTAAGAACCATGCCCTTTATTCCTTTGTGTCCTTTGTTCTTATGTGCTGTGTACATGTAGAAACTTGGAAATACTTATTAAATGACTGTATGGGTCAATGAATTAGCAAGTGAGTAAGAGAAGGCAAGAATGAAGGAGACAATTATACAATGGAGGAAAATCCATACCAGATATGCAGGAACGGAAGTGATGTCATGAAACTAGTGTCAGAAGATAAGAGCTAAGGACTTCTCATGGATTTCAAATAGTACATTTAAAGGGGTTTGCTAATGTCTTTGGAAACATGAAATAATACATAAAATGTTTAAGAAATTTATTTTCTCATAGAGAAACTGAAGATTATTATGTATACCTGTTTAAAGATAACTTTTTTTAAGTATAATAAGATGCAAAAAAAAAAATCCCAAGTAAAATTTGTATCTTAAAATTTATAGAGATAATGCAGCAAGATGTAGTCTCAAAAGAAACTTATTGTGATTAACTTGATTTTTTGATAGATCCTTTCTGAAGTTCTCAAAACATAATGTGTTTCATCCTTTGTATTTAAAATTTCCTTTCGGTTAACCAATAAAAATGCTTATGACTGAGAATGTTTCAGGAAACACTAGAAATGAGGAAATTTTGTTTCATAAAAGAAATTTTTAAGGCATGATCTTAGAAAGGCTAAACTTTGCCAGCAGTTTAAACAGTAAAGAGGGAAGGAGTGCAAATGTTAAAATTTTGCAAAACTCCCTAATTCTTACCCTGCTTACTAGCCAATGTCTAGCATGTATCAACAAATCAGACAAGTATTACTTATACAATAATAATTTTTAAAATTAATTTAAAAAAATCTGAAAAGATCCTGAGTATGTGTGTGTTTTCCACCTTAACAGACTTGCATGATCTCTGTTATCAATTAATATTTGCCTTTTTTTTTTCCTGTATCATGATCCTAATTCTGGAAAAGTAGTGGTAGAACTTAGTGGTGCTTGGGATAGGCTGGTCATGGTGGAAAAGCATTCTTATTGAAGTAAAAGCCAAAGTAATTTTTGAAAGATGGGCATGTGGAAAACCCATACTAACCTGATTAAAGAAAATGTATGTGGAGGATTTCAATTTTAATAATTCAATTTGACAAGCTAGTATAGGATATATCAATGTTTTGAGTAAGCAACATATAATGTAATGTTCCTTCTTAGCAAAAATAAGTGAATGAATACATTTTTTAAACACTGAGTTTGAGAGACAAGCAGAATCTAAAACCATTTCTCTCTGTATTCTTAATGTAATGGTTTGATTAGTTAACAAATATTTTTTTTTAATTTTTTTTATTTATTTCTAAGATAGAGACAGCGTGAGCAGGGGAGGGTCAGAGAGAGAGGGAGTCACAGACTGAAATAGGCCCCAGGCTCTGAGCTGGCAGTCAGCACAGAGCCTGACGCGGGGCTCGAACCCACGAACCGTGAGATCATGACCTAAGCGAAAGTCGGATGCTTAACCGACTAAGCCACCCAGGCGCCCCAGTTAACAAATATTTTTTAATCTTTGCTCTAGGCAGAATACTCATACCATGCTGATGGTCTAAAGACGCAAAAAGCAGAGTTTTATCCCACATTATAATGTATATAATTTCCTGGGCCTGGGCAGTCTGATATTAAGTAATCACACAGATAAATACAAATTATATCTACAAAAAGAAGAAGCAGCTGGTATAAAAGGAAAAAAGACTTTTTCTCCTCTGGGTTTGAGTGAAGACTTCCCCGGTGGAGGAAGGGAATACAGGAGATCACAGGAAAAAGAGAAGCAGTGTGGTGGGTGCTCAGTGAGGGATTGCATGGTGCCCATGAGAAAGGTCTGGATCTGTATCTGCAAACAGAGGCCAGAACTGAAGGGCCAAGCTAAAATCATTTGAAGGTCACAGCTAAGGCCCCGTTCAAGATGTTTGACTTTATCCTGAGGGCAACTGGAAGCTGTTTAAGGATCTTAAGTAGAAAGGCTAACATGATTAGATTTGTGTTTTGAAAAGGTCGCTCTTCCCCCAGCGTGGAGAATGGATTTTAGGGGGCTAGAGTGAACATTGGGAGGCCATTTTAGGGGTTATTGCAGTCACTGGGTTGAAGGTGAAGGTAGCCTTCAGCATGAGTCTGGAGGAGGCAAGACCTGGAGAGACATGAATAGGTTCAAGAGATGAGTAAATTTTACATAATAAAAACAAAAATTACTAGAATATTGAAATACTAGTGTGGCATTATTACCCAGTCTAAGAGCCTGAAAGCCATATTTACCTAATAACTTATTTTTTAATCTAACATTTTTCTGACATACAGATTCTAAAA
This sequence comes from Crocuta crocuta, assembly GCF_008692635.1. Taxonomy (NCBI): domain Eukaryota; kingdom Metazoa; phylum Chordata; class Mammalia; order Carnivora; family Hyaenidae; genus Crocuta; species Crocuta crocuta. The sequence continues at coordinate 3,881,194 of NW_027531873.1, read as the reverse complement.
CTTTACCCCCCATTCAATGTCCCATGCTTATTTTTGGCTCACAGATATGGACTTGTTCTTTTTTCATATGAAACATAAATGCAGGAGGTAACTGTATTTCTGTTTTTCTTTAAAGATTTTAGATGTTACATGACTTCCGTGTGTCCTCATTGGAACTAGTTCACTTATATTTAATGTTGCAAACAATATTCTAAGGGATTCTTAACAACTGGCTATTTTTAAGTGAAATTTTCAAAGAAACAGGTATGCTTTCAGATGAAATACATAGACACTGACTAGAAGTAAGAATATTGTTCTTTCAGTGCTGTATTATTCCAAATGGACCCAATCAATCTTCACAAACCAATTGTAAGAAAGATATTGTACTTGTTGGGTTTCTTATTGGTACTAGCAAAGTCACTGTGGCCCTGATTAGTGACTCAGACTTCTAAGAAAAGATGCAGTGGAAATACAGTAAATACAGACATTTCAGGACTTCTATGGTAGAAACTATGTTTTCTAGCTTCATCCCTTTCTAGCATTTCTACATTTTGCAAGATTCATCAATTTCTTCTGTTCTCACAATTACCCATAATGATTACCTATAAACAAGGTAAAATCTACACACAAGAGAACAGTTGAATAGCCAATGTCTAGAGCACATAGTTTTACTAGAAGCTAAAATAGAAGGCAGGTGATAGTTTAAAAAAAATCACAGCACTGTATCAAAATCCCTACTTCACGCTCCACACAGAAGGAACCTTAGAAAGGTTATTTTTTACTTTTTTTATTTTCAATTTTTGTTCCTTTTCCTATTCATTGTTTTGTGAAAACTGGAAAATAGCAAAAGGAAAAAGTTAAAAATTAGCTGTAATCTCATCATTCAGAAATATCCATCATAAACATTTTTGTTATATAATTTTTCAGTCAAATGAATTTACAAAAAATTAGAATAAAACTGGAAATACAGTTAAGCATATGTAATGGTAGTTGAGAGCAAACCAAGGTTGGAATCCCATCTTGGACTGTAAATACCTGTGCGACCTTGAGTGAGTTGCTTAAACCCTCTGTGCCTTGATTTCCTCATTCGAAAAAAAGGAGTCATTAAATATACCTACTTCATAGAGTTGCTACAAGGATTAAATGTGTTAATATTTTTAAAGCATTTAGATTAATGCCTGATACATATCAAGCAATTATTATAAGTTTTGTAACCCACTTCTAAATCTTTTTAATACAACACTAATACAGAGTCATAAAAAACTGAATCCAGGAGTACATTAAGAAGTAAAAGTTCTTCTCTTTCTCCCTCATATCCCATTTCCTATATAACTTATTCTTTTAAAGGAATAAAATACTATGAACACCTCTTCATGTCATTAAACATCTTTCTGTGGCTCTATAGACTAGGACTTACATTAAAAGAAGTGCAATGTGTGTTCAGAATACCCAAAAGCCCATATTCTTTCTCAGAAGACTACACATGTATTATATTCATACAGATGACTTTAAAAAAAATTACCTTAAAAATTCCATAGACCTAAGACTTATTAAGAAAATCTTCCTGTTATTCTTATCTGTGGGGATGATTGAATGGATCTCTAAAAGACCAGAGTACTTATATCTAGCTTTTTTTTTTCAGTTCATTAATTCACTTTTTTTTGAAGCATGAGCAATATTGTGAAAAGTTAAATTAAGAGTTTTATGTTTTGCAAGCTGCAGTTTTGGATTATTCATGCTATAGAACTTCCTGAGCACAACAAACCAACTGATAGTTCATAGAGAAGTGACAACTATTTTAAATTCAAACTTTACCACCAATTGTTGACACACCACTTGCGTACTTCAGAGTTGTCTGGAATATATAATGGATCATAATCTGTAGCATTCATTTGTCAACAGGAGGTTCAAGATGTGATGGCAGTCACATGGAAAAGTTGTTATGGGAATCTAAGGGAGGGGGGATTGAAGAATTCTTTGGCACTTGGCAGCTCTTTGGCAAAATTGTATAGTTGCTGCTTTTCCACCAGCTGGGATATGAAGTAGATGGAAGTGTATATGGCCAGTGTTTATTTTATCATTAGATCTTCACATCAAAATTAAATAGTCTTTGGTAATCCTCAACCTTCACCATGTACACCGGCTAATCTGGCTAAACAAATATGAATGTATTTGAGTACCAAGGAGTTGGCCCCGTGGAGTCTAAGATTTTCATTTTAGAAAAGGCTGTAGTAAGAGAAAAATGCATTCCACTGCAGCTATTATCTGGTATCTGAATTTGCTGTTGGCAAACTGGTCCTTGCATGTCTTGGAGGCATATGGAAATTGATGATGAAAGTGTCTAGTGTAACTAGAAATATAATTTGATGAAAACTGAAGCAGTGAACTGTGAGAAACCGTTAAACCAGTGTCATCAAACAGTGCTTCGAAAATAATGAAACAGAGCTACTAGCCCTTTATGAGTAATATTGGGTAAAAATGAGAAAAGCACATGGTATACACAAAAAGTTTAAATATATGAGGTAATGCTCTTTTTAATTACTATTATTACAAAGACCACTCCAAATGTCTACACCCAGACTCCTTTCCATTTATCTCTAAGTAGACAATGACATCACGTCTCCTCTAAATTATTCAGACTCAGGGGATGGAATTGGTTCGTTCAGTAAAGAATGCCATGTTTGGTGTTGGCACAGTACTTAAAGCCTCTCTCCACATTATCCCAAAACTGAAAAGCATATTTGATGGTGGCCAAATGATTTAAAAAAAATTTCCCCTCTAGACTTGAAGCATTCAGAAAACCATGAAGAACAAAAATAGAACTGCACCATAAGGTATAATCATAAAACGTCATAGAAGAGGAAAACTTAAAAGTATAAAAACGCTCCAGTCATCTGAAGGCTAGCAGTTCGTGAAGTCATTAGAAGTCATTCCATACGGGTTGAGTTTGAGAAAAAGTCAGAGGTTGCTTTGTTCTTGGCTCTGAGTGAAATCAAAACCTACCCAGATCCTATACAAAGGCAACTGCAGACCGCCTTTTTCGTGCTCAGTATATGCCACTAAAAACACGTAAATGACTTATGTTCAGAAAAGTCTGTGATTCTGTTCATATTAATCCATGTCTCAGGCTGGCAAAATGCCTAAGCACAATCAAAGGGGGAGGGGGTGTAAAAGCCTGCCTTTTCAAACAGGCTAGAAAATTAGTACCAAAAGATCACAGGGCGACAGAGACAGCTGGAAAAATTGGAGCTGGGGCTCTGATTTTTGTGCCAGTGTTACACCTAATGCAAAGGGAATGCAGATGATGGATTGGAAGTTATGTATGTTGTTTAGTTGGAAACACTGTACTTGCACAGAGGTAAAAGTGTAACATTTTAAATATCATACTGTACGTTAACACAAAAAACCCTGTTGTTGCAAGGAATGAATACCTTGGAATGCAGAGACAAGTTGCTAATAAAATAAGGTAAATACATACAAAGAATAAACAATGAAGCCAAAGGTCCAAAATTAGGCAATGGAAAGATGTGTCACAAATGTCTCTTAATAATCAAATCTTTGGAAAATAGTGCTAACAAGTGTTTTTACATACATAGAATTTTCTGCCAGATGCTCTAAAATGCTTGGGCCACAAGGGATTTTCAAATCAAAGGTTCTAGGACATTTGTGCTTCTAAAAGAAATGCGTATGATTTTTCTTGGGTTTTGTAGTGGTTTCATCTGTAATAGAGAATAAAAATCCAAAGTATTCGATGCCATTCTCTGTACCATCACTATTTGAACAGACCTTTCCATTCAAGCTGCTATTCAATATAATTTTGTTCGGATGAAGTGTGTCCTCCACAACTGAAACATTGTATATAAAACGGAGATTGTTAAAAGTTTTATTGAGATGCGTTGAGGGTCTCTAGGGTCCATACTGATTCAGGTTGTGTTTTCAGACTCCGAACTCTGTGGCCTTTGACAGGCATGAAGAAAAGCAAGACCTAAACAGTTCTCACAACACAGCCGGTGGTCACAAAGGACAGCCCATGGAGATGTCTGTCACAGGAAAAAGCAGCCTCTGGAAGAGAACCAAAAGAGGAAAAGAGGTGGAAATGGAGAGAGAAAATGTGTGTGTGTGTGTGTGTGTGTGTGTGTGTGTGACAGAGAGAAAGAGAGAGAGAGAGAGAGATGGAGAGACAAATTAAAAGCAGATAAAATATAATTTTTGAACACTAAAAGATAAAAATTAAATCCTGAAAAAAAATCAGTGTCTGGAATCACAAGCATATATTTTCCTTTTCTAGTTTATCTCTAAGAATTCATTAATAGAAGAGTTTGAAAGTATATGTGGTCAACACCACAATTTCATTAAAAAAGCTAATTTGCTAGAACCTTCTGGCATCATAGGGAAACTGGCTAATAGGTTCCTGGGGGAGGGATGGAATAGTCCTAGAAACAACAAACTTATTCTCTTTCTTCATTATTTATTTTAGTGTTTTCATCTTTAGTAAAGCAACATCATATTCGACATATTAATGATATCATTTGCTACTTTTCTAACTTGCTTTTTTGACCTCGATGTGCTCTTCTGTTAAAATTCTTTTCTTTGTAGGGTGATATTTTGATGACTACCTGATAATATTTAGTGGAACATACATTATTGTATAAAATGTATGCACAGGCCCTGAAGCTCTTTTAAAAAAGGATTAAAGTACTCCAAGTACATATATACATAAACTAATGTACCCCTAATATGTAAATTCCTCAAACAAGCCTGGTTAAGATAAAATCATAAGCTAATATGTAGCTAAGCTGCTATCCTGCCATTCTCTCACCACTTTTTTTCTTTTTTTTCTGGTTTTCCAAATAAACAGCAGGCCCTAAGGGCTCTTTGAACTCACTAGAGTGTTTAGCGCCAGCAATCACTGGTTCATGTAGCTTATCTTTTCCTGGTATTTTTATGTGATTTAATAGTTCCAGCCTGGCCAAGGGAATGAAAACTTCTGGGTCTGTTTCTGGAAGCACTGCACTCCCCACTGCCATCTGTGATAAACCAAATAACCTTTCTCTGCCTCGGCTATTTTCTTATAATCATGTCTGTTTTGCTGCAATGCAGTGAAGCTTGATAAATAGTTGGAGTTTTTCGCCATTGAAGCAAAGCCATAGTCTGAGTCATGCAGGTGTGCCTAGTAATTAATTAATGAATAAGTACCAACCTCTTGATGGTAATATTAATTAAATATCCAACATTAAAGTAGCATTTAATTGCCAAGGGATTAATAAAACAGGTCCTTACTCCACTAGATTGGGATTCTTTAGTTATAAGTGATAGAATCTGACCCTGGCTAAGATCGGGAAGAGAGAGTATATTGAAAAGTAACAGGATTACATCAATCAGAAGGCTTTGGGTAGTGGATTAAATTATCCAAAAATGACAGCTCCAAAATATATTATATCCCACATATTCTTCTTACAATGTGAGGTTGACTATACTCTGTCTATGTTCTTTCCTCTTGAATGTGGGGGTGCTTTTAAAGTGCTTCTATCAAGTGCAGAAGTGTTACTGCATTACTTGGGGGCTAAGTCATACAAAGTGATAGGGCTTCTGCGTGGCTCTTTCTTGGGGTGTGTACCTCTGCATCGCTGAGCTGTAAGAAGTCTGGCCACCCTAAATCCACCATGCTGGACAAACCATACAAAGACTTGGAGAGATGACTAAGGAGCCCCATCTGCTGTGGTCCTCAGCTGTTCCAGTTTCTCTGACCAGGTGCCAGACGTGGGAACAAGCCTGCAAGCTCTGCCGTTAAGCCACCCCAGGCAAAAATGAGTAGAGGAGAAGCAAGCTATCCTTGCTGAGGCCTGCCTGGACTGCAGAGTCATGACCAAACTAGATGTTGTGATTGTTATTTTAAACCACAAAGTTGGGGGTGGATAGTAACACAGCCATAGTAATTGAAGCACTAGGGTAGGAAGCAGGAATCAAGGAGAGAAGATAGAGCTGGGAACTAGGAGCTAGAGAAATGATTCACTCCAACTGTCTCTTCGGTCCTGTATCACTTGATGAAGAGTCAAAATCCTGGAGAGTGTATCCAGGGACCAAGCTGAGATGGTAGTTCACAGCCTGTAATCTGAGCAATCCAGGAAAGATTTGGTAAGCAGAGCCCCCAGCAGCTGCCGTGGCTCCCCAGTAGGAAGGCAGATACCTGGATTTATCAGACCCATCAAGGCTATGATAGGGAGAAAGGAATTTTCCAAGAAGAAATTGGAGTGTTTTTTAGAAGGGCAAATGAATGACAGAAGGTAAAAAAAAAAAAAAAAGTCAACTCAGGCCACATTTCATTCTACTTAAATAAACAATTCTTTTCTATAGTGATCATATCCTTGAATACAAATTAATTGCAAGTAGCATGTATGTTTTGTTTGCTAATGGTGTTACTGAAGGGAGTTATTGAAACAGTTTTTGAGATTAAGTAATTCCTTGTGTTTTAAAAGATATTAGGCTGTTTCCTTTCTTTCTTTCTCACCACCCTCCTCCCTCCCTCCCTTCATCTCTCCCTTCCTCTCTGCTTCTCTTCCTTCCTCTCTTCCTTCTTCTCTTCCTTCTTTTTCTTTCTTTCTTCTATAATCTTTAATTATTTAGCATTTATGCCCCAGTCTACAACATGTTCACAAACATAAGACAAGAGACTATAGATTATGAAAATACTCAGAACTGCCTTAAACCTTTTTTTTTGGAACAAAATGGAGAAATAAACAAATAATAAATTAATAAAATACTAAATTTTCCAGAGCCACTGTTTCTCAAATTATAGTTCTTTTTTACTTTAATCTGTATCAAATGCAGTGGCTCAGCTCATACACACACACACACACACACACACACTTACTTCAATCATTTTCAATCAAATAAGCTGCTCAATTTCTTGAAAATAGTAAGACTCACTGATTGTTCAACTGGATCGGAGGTTTATTTGACTGAATTGAAAGGCCATTGATCCAGTGGCCCCATGGATAGAAAACATAAAAGATAATTTTCCCTTACTGTCATTGTCCATTCAAGTTTTAATTTGTTTTAGTTATTTAACAAGAAACAGTGTTCTCTTTTAAACAATAGCACATGCAGTGGAAAAAATGATTCTTCATCATTGAGATTTCTCTCTGGTACTAAGCAGGAGAAATACATAAAGACATTCTTTAGACCAAGATGCCTTCTTTTCTGTAGAAAGGACATATGTAGAAGATTTAGAATTTTCACCAAAATTTTAAGCAGGTTACATATATTTTAGACACAATATATACTGAAAGAATACACAGTACATTAGTGCTAAGATAGTTTATTATCAGTTCCTAAACATGCATGGAATAGATTTGGGAACACAACAAAATATGAAGAACTCAAGCCAAGCTTGGGAGTCTTACATAGTTTCAGACTTTTTTTTTTTTTTTAGTTTCAGACTTTATTGATGAAATTATTTGATAGATATATAGACAGATAGATAGATAGATGATAGATAGATAGATTTCAGAAATTGAGAGTTTCTAAATTCTATGTTGAGGTTTATGTGATTGCTTTTTTCCTTCTTTTTCTCCTTGTTCCCCCTAACCCTTCTGCTTTTCTTTAGCTCGTTTTGCCAGTAAAATCTGATGAAATTAGGAAAGTAGCTTGAGTGTGGAAAAGCAATGTAAAAATGAAAAAAACCAGTATCACTACACAGTATTTTGTGACAGTAAGATTTCTGAACTTCAGCCTGATTGACATTCAGGCTGGAAAATTCATTGCTACAGGAGCTGGCCTTTTCCATGTAGGATGTTTATCAGCATCCCTGGCTTCTGCCCACTCTATGCTCATAGCACTTCAGTCTTTCTTTTATCTTCTTCTTTTTTCCTTTTGGTTGTAATAAAATATACATAACATAAAATTTACCACTTTAATCATTTTAAGTACATAGTGCAGTGACATTAAGTACGTTTGTATTGTTGTGCAAGCATTGCCAGCATCCATCTCCAGAACTTTTCCATCTTCCCAAATTGTGACTTCATATCTATTAAGTAATAACTTGCCTTTTCCACCTCCCCTCAGCCCCTGGTAATCCCTATTTTGCTTTGTCTTTCTGTGAATTTGACTACCCTATGTGCCTTATATCAGTGGTATCATACAATATTTATTTCTTTGGGACCATCTTATTTCACTTGGCATAATGTTTTCAAAGTTTATTTATGTTGTAGTATTTCAGAATTTCCTTCCTTTTTAAGGTTTAATAATATTCCATTTTACAGATATACCACATTTGTTTATTCATTCATCTAGCAATTGACCCTTAGGTTGGATCCACCTTTCTTCTATTGTGAATAATACTGCTGTGAACGTGGGTATACAAATATGTGTTTCAGTTTCTGTTTCCAATTCTTCTGAGTATACAGACAGAAGTGGAATTATGGGTCACGTGTCTCCAGACATTGTCAAATGTACCTCGAGGGATGAAATCACACCTGATTAAGAACTATTTGCCAAAGGAAACAAACTTCTTTGAACAAAAGTATTTCCACAGAGCTGAATTATAAACTTTTTAGGTTTAGAAGGAGCATTACAAGTCATCATGATGTTGCAAGAATCATCTCTGTCTCACCTCTGAGACACCTATTTGACCACCAGCAGTGCTTGGGAACTCAGTCAGCCATAAGGCTACCTCAGTCTTGCACCATCAGTTCTCTCCTTAGTCCCTGTCAGTCCATGGCTCCTTCCTATCATGCTAAACATATTTGTGATGCTACATCCTATATCTTCCACCTGCTAGTCACCAGCAAACATCTTAATAGAGTAATCTATAAAACCTCAACTCCCATTTATTCTTTAATCAATTAACATCTGAAACTGCCTTGAATACAATCACCTAATTGCTAGATTCAATCATGTTTTCTCTTTATTCTAGACAGAGTCATAGCAATATACAATTTAACCTGACCTAACACTCCAGTGGGTCATTTGCTCAACAAGTTATTTATTGCACCTACTATGTGTCACAGTATAATAAAGCATGTCACTGGCCTTTGTCTCTGGTTCCTGGAAGGTGACCTCTAAACCCTTTGAATTTCCCAAGCAATTAGATGTATCTTTGTTATCCATGGTTACCCCTGAGACCACACTTGAAAATTGATGCTGAGGAGACTTTGTGGTAGGTTCCCAGATAGTTTATGTTAATGGGATGGGCCAGGGTGGGGGCTGGCTATACCAGAAAGACCAACCATGTGATTAGACTTTGGGGCTTTGAGCCACAGGGGATAAACCTGACCTCTAAGGAAGTGGATGAGGATGGAGATTGAGTCAGATGGGTAAGATTTAACCAATCTTGCTTTTATAATGAAATTCTGATAAAAAGCTCTGGACACTGAGATTCAGGTGAGCTACCTGGGCAAATACTTTGCATAGTGGCCCATGTCACTGTGCTGAGAGGATAATATGCATCCTGAGGCCTAAGAGGCTTCACATTTGGGAACTTCTCTGATATTATGATTTGGCTTCTTCTGATTTGAATTTTTTTGCTATTATAAAAACTATAATCATTAAGTACAGTGCCTTCCTGAGTCTTGTGAGTTGTTCAAACAAATTATCAAACCTGAAGGGGTAATGGGAAACTTTGAAATTATAACCAGCTGGTCAAAAGTGTAGCCTGGGGATTCCTAAACATGTGGCTAGTGTCTGAAGTGAGGGTTGTCTTGTGGAGGACTCTGCCCTTCACCTGTGAAACTTTGGCTTAACTCTAGGTAGTTAGTGTCAGAAGTCATTACAATCACTCTGAAGGGCTCTTCAATACCCTGTTGAGCAAAACATTGATTCCTACCCACATGGAACTTAGAATAGAGGGAGCTACAGAGACATCAAAATATAACCAGAAAACCTAGTATAGAAACTCCTCTGGATACAAATGTGTTAAATTTCTGAAGACCATTTATAAGTTTATTTTTTTCCTGAGTCCAAAATAATGCCATACAAGTGATGACCATATGCACATCAATTAATGTTAGGTTCACTTTGTTTCCATCAGAATCTTATGTCAATAATTAGTAGTTTTCATCATCCTCACTGTTTGCACATTCATTGGACATAATGAGATTAATAATGCTCATAAAACACCTTGAAAGTAAGCACAGAGCAAGCACTCAAGAACGAAGAAAAATGAAAACAGGATAACTGAGATTAAAATGACTGTACGTGACCACTTCTGTCTTCAGTCATTGGTGAACAGAGCTGACTTGGTTTTGCTCCAGAGCAAAGCTTTGTTTACACAATGTTTATGAATTTCTTTAGTTGGATTTCACAAAAAGATGACATACATATATCCATATACCCGGGTAAGTAAGTGGCTTGTAGATGGAAGTTTGGGGAAAGGTTCTCAATGACCTGAAGGTTAAGTGAAAACTAGTGAGGCAGAATGGGGAAAAGTACCATTGAAGGAAGACATTTTAACAGGTGCAAAGATCCTGAGGTAGGGCAGAGTTTGAGTTTGGCACTTTGGAGGCAAAGGAGAGTCTATGGATATAGCATGTCTGGGAATGAGACAGCATTTGGGTGAGGAGGTCTGCCTCAGCAAGTTGGCACGAAGGCTCAGGTATCAGAGGGTGCTTATGGGTGATATGTTTGGGTAAATAATATGGCTAATACTGGAACACATGCCAAACCAGTCACAACACTGGGATGTGAGCTTACCAGGGAATACAGATGTGCATGTGCGTGTGTGCTTGCTTGTTTGTGTGAATGAATGACTCGGAGCTAGAATAATTTGGGGTTGATAATAGGGAGACATCTGACATGAATTAAATAAAAAGCTGTATAAATACTTTCCATGAATTATTTTAGTTAATATTAACAGCAACTCTATGAGATAGGTATTATTATTGTGAATCGATTTCAAATAAGAGAAAGGAGTAAGGAATGAGGTTGAATGGTTAGAGTAGGATTTGAACTCAGGCAGCGTGGCTTCAGAGCCCTCTCAGGTAACTTGACTCTAAAATTCATGCCCCTGTCGGCCTTTCCCACAGTGGGGATCCATTCTCTTCCCCAGTGTACAGTGTACTAGTTGTGAAAATGACAAGCTGTAGCTGGATTTCCACATATCAACTTTCAGTCAGCAGGGGCTGTGAATTGCTCCCCAAACCAGCCCTGAGCCAGGCATCCAGATTTGAAACTAGCAAGGTGGGAGATGAAAAATAAGTCCTTGGAGAATAAGAAATATATTTGGGGAATGCGTTTCCTTAGAAGACTAGATGTTGATAATGTGAAAGGGATTTGGCCTGTGGAAGGATATTGGGATATTAATGCAAAGGGTGATGAATTTCAACTCATGGCTGATAAAGTCTAGAATAATCTGGTTCTAAGAAGTTGTCCATTTGATTATGGCTCTTCATTTCTGTCATAGTAGGTAGTATGGCAGCTCCCATCATATCCCTTCTGTGTATAAGATGTAGCTACTCCTCTAAACTGATTTCACTTCTCAGTTTGTATTGGTCTAGCTTCAAAACTGTACAAATTGAGCCTCATCAAAGTTACTTGTTTTCCCAAATTCTCTAGTGTTCTTGTGGTGTTAATCGTGCTGATAGTCTTATTGTCCCTCAAGTTCTTGTGCCTTCTCACTTGAGTGCACGTTTGGCAAAAAAAAAAAAAAANTTTGAAAAAAAAAAAAAAAAAAAAAAAAATAGTCCTACCTATTTTACTTTCTTATTTATTTATGTATGTATGTTTATTTTTTATTTTTTTATTTTTTTTATGTATGTTTATTTTTGAGAGAGGGAGAGACAGAGCAGGAAAGGGGCAGAGAGAAAGGGAGACAGAATCCAAAGCAGGCTGTGCTGACGGCTCAGAGCCTGATGTGGGGTTTGAACTCAGAAACGTGAGATTATGACCTGAGCCAAAGTCTGATGCTTAAATGACTGTGCCACCCAGGCACCCCTACTTTCCTCCATTTTAAAAGACCATTTCTACATCTTTCCATGAAGCTATTCCTTGAAAGTCACTTCCTTTCTAGATTACCCATTGTCTGTGTAAGTTTTTGTACGTACGTAGTTATATTTGTTCTTTATTATATCCTGCTTTGGTTTTTCCCTAAATGTTAGGAACAGACACATTTACATGTGACACAAACAGCTGGTGGGCACAGAGGAGGTTTTAGGTGGTTCTACAGATGTAGCAACGAATAGCATCATGTCACATTGTGAGAAATGCATTTCCTTTTTGATTCTTTATTTTAATAATTGTGATTAGGACAAGTAAAAGTATCTGTTTTGCACCAAATGTATATTTAACACCTATATATCACACACAGAAATGAAAATCTCTCAGTATTTGTATAGAATACAGTAAAATATTCCATTGTATTTGTTTTTATTAGATTTAAATAGAAAGTAAATCAATCTTAAAAATTAAGTAAATTACGTACAGTCTGTATGTAAAGTTGTCACCAAGAAGCATACAAGTCACCAAGGTAAAGATATTCTTAAGAAGAAATAGTGGACAATGGGAAGAACATTGATGTGGGTATTGAGAAACCTTGGTTCTGGCAATGAGAGCTTAAGAGGACAAGTTCAGGAGTCATGTCACCTGGCTCTACCACGTGTTAACTGTGTAAACTCAGATGATTACTTAAACTTGTAGGCTGTACTGTCTAATAGAACTTCCTGTGATGTTGTTCTTTCTTAAAAATTTTTAAATGTTTTTTATTTATTTCTGAGAGAGAGAGAGAGACAGTGTGAGCAGGGAAATGTCAGAGAGAGAGGGAGATACAAAATCTGAAGCAGGTTCCAGGCTCTGAGCTAGCTGTCAGCACAAAGCCCAACACGGGGCTCGAACCCACAAACCATGAGATCATGACCTGAGATGAAGTTGGATGCTTAACCGACTGAGCCACCCAGATGACACTCTGTGATGTTGTTCTAATGTTCTATAATTTGAGGTGAACAATACAGTAGCCACGATTGAGCACTTGAAATTTGGCCTGTGCAACTAAGAGACTGAATTTTAGATTTAATTTAATTTAATTTAATTTTAACAGCAACGTGTGGCTAGTGGCTACTTATTACACAGTCCAACTCTATGACTCAGTTTACTCATCTATCAAATAAAGATAATGAATATTAACACTTGCCTCGGAGGACAGTTTGAAAATTAAATGAGATAATGCATGTGATATACTTAGCTTAGTACTTGGCATAGAAAAAGAACTTAATAATTTTAGCAGTATATTTAACTAGCTTCATAGGTAATTTGTTTCACATCTCTGAAATGCAGTTGTTGCTTTTGTATTTTAAATTGAATGGTGTCTAAGATCATCTGAGAACAAATTACCTGGTTCGGGACATCAAAATGTAGGATGCATCGTAAAGTCTCAATAAGCTGGAGCAAAGGAGGGCTTTTGTTGGGGTGGAATTTTTAAATCTGATTTGAACTCAGTTTCAAATTTCTTGGAGTTGTGAAAGTTTAAATGTCTAAGACTACAAAAGAAAATGCAGGGCGACCAAAAGAAACTGTGAATAAATTAAAAATATTGCTTTATACCAAAAGTGTTCTAAGTTGGATGTCAAATCAAGCGTGAAGTTTTATTGAATTGATTATGCCGTGTATTAAAGTTTCTGATGTTCTGGTCTGACTGTATCAAATAGCCTCCCTCCCTTAGGAATAATGAGATTTGCCCTTTATTGAGAGCTTATGGCGTGCTTAGCACCTGCCTAGTTATTATTGCTTATTCTACAACAATCTTACAATGCAGGTGCTGTTATCCCTATTGTAAAGGTCAGGAAACTGAGCCTTGGGGCGATCAAATGAGTCATCCAAGGTCATACACCTAAGAGTGGAATCCGGCCCCATCTGGTTCTAAAGCTTGCTGACTTTCCCCTACAACACATTGTGTCTCTGCAGGCACATCTAATGAAGTTATAATGGCTATGCAATATAATAATAACATGCAATCATTATATGAGCCAATTAATCAGAATCAGGATCTTAAGTACATAACTCAGGAAGTCATATTTCATGCTTTTGCCCCAATCCTCTACCTACCATCTTTATACTCATTTTATTGACAAGTAAACTGGGCACAGAGGGCAAACAGCTTATCCAAGATCACTCACGTGCAACTAAGATTTGGACCCAGTCTGTGTGACATCCAGGCTGTCAGCTACCACACTGCACTACCTACTGGCAGTACTGGTATGAGGCTTGACCAGCAGTCAGTATTTGCACATGTGTGCTGGACTCGGCTTTTCCAGCGGCTTCTTTACCATCACCTGAGTCTTTTTTTTGCCTCACTGATAATACTTTTCTTCTCCGTGCCTCTCCTTCTCCAGTTGGCCTTTTGTGTCACTAAACTCTAATTCTTATTCTTCTCTGTTTATGTTTGCTATTGGGATACTTACGTAACATTAGGAAGTGTGTGGATTTTCTGCCAAGAAAGAAAAAAAATCCTTGTTGACTGGAATACTATACTTTTGAAGCACCTGGAATAGAAAACTGCTGTATGAGTTAAATAAGTAAAAAAGCTCAAATCTCAATTCCTTCTTTGTTTTGTCAGTATAGTTTTGAAGCAGCAATAGAAAGAGCAACTATGTTGTTCTGAAGCTGCAATGTTTTCTTTTCTGTTAAGACAGTTTGGCTAAAAAAAAACAAAACTGTATAACTTTCTGCTTCCAGGAAAACGGCAGTTCTCAGGACTACAATATTTAAGGATATTAATGAGAAATATCTAAGGGAAACACTAAACATTGAGGGGAAATATACATTTTCTGTGCCAAGGAAAAGGTATTTTTGTGTTGTAAGTGGGCCAAATTATAAGAATTATTCACAGACTTTTTTTATGGTACTTACTAGAGCAGTTAGGATAATCTATGCTCTATTGCCTCATGTGGTACTTTCAGAATTTGGCATTTAAGTATGTTGCATGCTAAATTGAAAATATCCCCTTGTTAAACAGAAAGAGTGAGAGAATTCTATGAGTGGTTTTTCACCTGTCAGAGGTTATCGGAAGTTGTAATTCAGAAAAAGAAAAAAGAAAAGACAGAAGTTGCCCAATAGATTAATACCACGTAGTGAACTTTCAGTCTCCTTACTGGGGTTTCCTTTTGACAGGCAAAGAAGTGACCCGCACTCACAATGACAATCATGAGAATCCACTGTAAAGGCACTCAAATCGTTTTTAGAATTTGAATAGAACATACAAAATTTGTAGAACTTGTACAAGATATGTACAGACTATTCAAAAAAACCTAGCTAAGAGTAATCAATAGTTTCTATTCTTCCACGGCAGCCAGGCTAGAGATGATGGAACAATGTCAGATGCTATATAGTGAACTCTATCATTTATAAATTTACATAAGAATTTATATTTCTCCTAGAAACTGCTTTGCACACATGCTCTGAGGTTCTATAAACTGTAAGTCTCTGTGTTTCTGTAAGCTATGAGCTTTCACCAGGGAGGAAATAATATATAATAGGCAACATGAATCATATTTTTATCTGATGTCAACCTTCCAGGAAATGTGTTGATTTTAATAGGGTGAACCATATGAAATTGTCAATATTTGACTGTTTTTGATCTACAAAATGTCCATTTATATGACTCAACCTAATATTTTAAAATGTGAATAAGCCACTAGGCAGATATTATTTTTAGATTCTAACAATAACTGGAGTTGCACTGGAATGTGTTTCGCTTTACAGAGTTGAACACTTTTACTTCTAAGTTGTATTTGGAAGTGATGGACAGAGAAATAAATAGAATTTAAAGTGTTCTTGGACATTCTTAAATATTATATCAGACTTGTTCACCATTGAAGACACTTTCAAAACTTGTCGTAGACCCAAACAAACAAATCTTAAATAGATAATGCAATAACTTCTAGTTATTGGGTTGAGTGCTTCTGTGTCAACTTGAATAGCAATTATATGGCAAAAAGGAACATCAGTGGCTTTTCCTCCTGGGAAACTCTGCAGCCATACAAAGGGTCTCTTGCTTATATGCTAACAATTAGGTTAATTAAAACAAGAAAGAAGAAGTACACTGTACATTAGGAATTACTTAAGACCCTGGTCCCTTGATTTAGACATATGGGATTTACTTTATCATTCAAACTATAGAGACACCTCTCTAAGAGTGAACATAACGTGACTCACCACAATTATTACTATTTAAAATCAAAGGTCAGCTAATTCCCAGAAAGAACAATTAACTAACACACTAGCAAGTTACCCACCCCCCATTTTTTATCTTGAGATATTTCAAACCCACAGAAAAGTTGCAAAGCAGTATAATGATTTTCTATATATTCATCTAGATTCCACAGCTGTTCATTACTATTTTGTTTCCTCTCTCTCTTTCTCTCCCCCCATTTGTACTATCTATTCTGATGACCATATATTAAGCAAAATATATTTTAAGATAATTTTCAGGGACTTTTTAATATTCTTCATGTCAGGTGTGAATCTCTTCCATTCTCCAGTTTAACCAACTGTCAAAGATTCATAGATTCATTTCTGTCTTTGGAAAGTACCAGGTTACCTCAGGAATTCACTCCTAATCCAGCCCACTCCATACCACAAGGTTCTAATGTTCATTTCTTCAAGAAAGAGGAAGCAGAGATGGTAATTTTATCATTGACCCACAGCACATGTAGGTGACAGTGATATATTCACTTGGTGCCCTCAGCAACAAAATAAAGCTCCAACAAGTCAATTTAAAGGGGAAGGGGCTATATTACCCTCCTCCTATCAAAGCAAGGTCTAACTTTCACAGCAGAATCCTGTGGGGAATTTATGTGTTCTTCTTGCCTGATAGTGTGCCTCCCCTGCTAAGTGAGCTCCATACCTCAGTTTCTCCCTCTACTCTAACTCATCCTTCACAAGCTGCCAGTTCAGCCTTCTGGAAACTTTACTTTGATCATGTCATTACCCTGGCCAGAAATTTCCACTGATGTCTTATGTCCAGCAGGATAGTGTTCAAACATCTTAACCTAAGACTGGTATTCAGCTGGTAGGACCTGGTATGGTTGTATCGGTTGTTGAAATGTTACAATGCTTCCATGCCAGTTGGTAAGGAGAAATTCTCCTCTTACTGACTCTGTAAATTATCTAATGATCCAGCCCAGTGGCCGCCGTGGCAGAGAGTAATGGCGTTTGGGAGTGGTGCTGGTATGGTGGGTGGTCGGTAGTGATTGCTTAGGGACGCAGGTGGTGGAGGTGGTGTCCGTGGTGGCGGCCTGTGCGGCTCCTGCCCACACCAGACCAAGAAACCATCGTTGTTTTAGGTCTTGCATTCTGACAATGCATCAGATCCATTAAAAATAAATAAATAAAAAGTCTCTAATGCATCAGAAGGGGGAATCCTCCTACACTGTTGATGGGAACACAAACTGGTGCAGCCACTCTGGAAAACTGTAAGGAGGTTCCTCAAAAAGTTAAAAATTGATCTACCGTATGGTCCAGCAATTACACTACTAGGTATTTACCCAAAGGATACAAAAATACTAATTCAGAAGGAAAAATGCATCTCAGTGTTTTATAATAGCATTATCTACAATAGCCAAATTATGGAGACAGCCCAAGTGCCCATTGACTGATGAATGGATAAAGAAGATTTGATATATATACGGAATATTATATGGACTATATGGATATATATTATACTATATAATAGTACATGGAATATTACTTTTCCATGAAAAAGAATGAAATCTTGCCATTTGCAACGACATGGATAGGGCAACAACATGGATGGAGTATTATGCTAAGCAAAATAAGTCAGTCAGAGAAAGAAAAACACCATATGATTTCACTCATATGTGGAATTTAAAGACAAGACAAACCAGCAGAGGGAGAGAAGGCAGAGAGGCAATCCAAGAAACAAAGTCTTAACTAAAGAGAACACACTGATGGTTATGAGATGGGAGAAAAATGAGAGGGTGTTAAATAGAAGATGGGGATTAAGAAGGTCACTTGTCATGATGTACACTGGGTGATGTACGGAATTGCCGATTCACTATATTATACCCCTGAAACCAATATTACACTGTAAGTTAACTAACTAGAACTTAAAGTGAAACTTTTTAAAAAAGTTTCCCATGTGTCACCATCAGCACCACTACAACCTAGTCTGGCCCTTCATCAGTTCAGCCTTCACATCAACCTGTCATCCTCCAGTGACCAGCAAGAGTGATCTCGATGCTTAAATCAAAACACACCAGGGCACAGCTTAAAACTCCCAGTGGCTTCCTTGCACATAATAAACGAATATCCAACTTCAGGATCATAGTCTATAATGCCATACAGTCCTGCTTACTCTCCACGCTCATCTTCCTCCCTTTGCTCTAACTGCACTGGCTAAATCTCCACCCTCAACTATGCCAAGCTTACAGCCTTCCCAAGACCTTTAGCATTTGTTGATTTGCTCTTCTTTCCACTTGGAACAAATTTCATACATTTGGTTTCACGACTGCCTTCTTCTCGTAAGCTGTGCTTTGTTCAAAGTCAGTTTCTCAGAGAGGCTTTCCTAGGCCAGTTTTGAAAACACTTATCTTCCTTACTCTATTACCCCCAGTTTCTTCATTGTATCACAGAACACTTGAAATCATCATATGTGTCTCTTTGTTTTCCTATTTATTTTCTATTTCCTTCTACTGGACTCAGTTTCTAGAAGGCAACTTTCTCTGTATTGTCATTGCTTTCTCTCAGCACATAGATTGGTGCCTGGCCTAACACATGTTTGTTGACTGACTCTCTGATTGCCAAAAGCACTGAGCACAGTGCCAATTACACAGTAAATACTCAATATTTGTTATTTATTCTATCGTAACAGGACTCTAGATTTTTATCTGTCTGCCCCTCCCCCGCTCTTTTGGCCCCATCTCTCTCACTTTTATTATTATCTTTTTCTCTCTTTCACGTTTATATCCTTGTACCAGCAGTCTGCTTGGCACTGAGCTAATTTTGTTGAATCTATTTTTTTATTGCAATAAATAATAATCAAACTGTTATTGAGCTCAGATAGAAACTTTTGGGGATAGCTGTATCCTTTTTTTCTCTTGATTTTGAATTTGGGGAAAGAAAGAATCAGGTTTCTTGCAAAGATTGGTTATAAATTTCTCAAGTTATGCATATTTCCTAGAAAACAAATGTAAACTGGCAGCCCGGAGGTTCAATATAGTACTTGGATGTAATTTGTTTTGCTCAGCACTATATTAAAGTTTTTTTCAGCATACATTTAAAAATCAAAAGAATTCACAGTTTTACTTGGAAAAAAGAAATTACATTTTCAATTTATCTTAAAAAAAAAAGAAAAGAAAAGGAGATAATCTGGATATAGTGAGCTTAATTTCATGCAACGATTGGCTGGATCGTGAGAGGTTGCCTTGGTCCTTACCTACAGTTTCTCATTCTTTCATCACGTGCCTGGATCCCTGTAAGAATGTGAGCTTGTAATTCTTATTGTGAAGAACATTTCCATATGGGGAATAATTTTCTTTTAACACCTTGCTAGATGGACTTAGAATTTCCCAGCTCATCTGATCCAGGGTCCTGGTTTCCCTTGAAAGAGGAGTGAGAGTAGGTAGTTTAAGAAAGGCATCTTACTTAGATCAAATGGGGCATGGTGAGCAGCAGAAGGTAGGAAAGGGATAGATTTTTATGGGACAAGATGCTTATATGACCTTATGGGTCCTCTATTTTCAAAAAGAATATACAATTACAAATTTAAAAAAATAGTATCTTTCCCATGACATTAGAAGAGGCTAGAGCAAGGGCAGGAGCTTGAGATTTAAGAATGATTAGTTCTATGGTAAGTCCACTTCTGAGTAAAGTGAGGAAGAAGATAGAAAGCTCTATAAGCAATCATTTAGACATTAAACATCTGTGCTTATTAAAATATCAGACATGAAACTGAAGACCAGTTAAGTTGATAGAGGCCGAGGTGTGGGCTTTGTGCCAAACCATACTGTTATTTTTTCCCTTTCTTATCCTCTTTATTCTGGGGGTAATCCTTTCCTTGGATCTAAGGATTCTTAGATCTCCTGCATCCTGAGTTTCCCAAGCTCCCACATCAGCTGGCTATGGCTAATGGGAGTCTCGGACTAGAGATGGGAGGGTGGGAGGAGGCAAGAAACCAGGGAGTTTCTCCCCTCCTTCTCTGTCTGTGTGGCATCTCCAGAAGCAGCTGTATCTCCTCAATGGCTGTGTCTCGCACTGGATGAACCCTTCATGGTTCCAACTTTCAACAAGAGCCTTCTGCCCTAAGCTCTGTTCAGCAGTCCTTTCCCTTTGTCTCTCTACCGCAGGGGTGGTGGACCTTTCTGCTGGTTGCTAATCTCTGGGTTACCTCATAATTCCCCCTTTGGCTTTACAGCTTCTCAGTCACCCATGTAATCAATTTCCTGCATTCAAATTCTCTCTCTCTTTTTTCAATGTTTATTTTTGAGAGAGAGAGAGAGAGGAAGACACAAAAATGTGAGTGGGGGGAGGGGCAGAGAAAGGGGGAGACACAGAATTTGAAGTAGGCTCCAGGCTCTGACCTGTCAGTACAGAGCCTGACAAAGGGCTCAAACTCATGAGCCATGAGATCATGATGTAAGCTAAAGTCGGACACTTAAATTGACTGAGCCCCCAAATCCTCTTGTTTTAAATACTCAGTGAGGATTCTCTTTTTCTATTGGAATCTGACTGCTGTTGAGACATTTTTTGTGTAGTCTAATTACTACATTGTTCTCCTGCTTAATTCTATGATTTTACTATCCTTATTATATAAACTGTGATTTTTTTTTTTCTAGAAGAGAGAGAGAGAGAGAGAGAGACAGCGTGAACAGGGGAGGGTCAGAGAGAGAGGGAGTCACAGACTGAAACAGGCTCCAGGCTCTGAGCTGGCAGTCAGCACATAGCCCGATGCGGGGCTCGAACCCACGAACCGCGAGATCATGACCTAAACGAAAGTCGGACGCTTAACCGACTAAGCCACCCAGGCGCCCCTAAACTGTGATTTTTTAAAATAGAAAATCTTTACAGTTTTGTCACCATATTCTTTATTTCATGAATTCAGTTTGTTTGAATATCTTTTAGCTAGCCAGCCTGTGAGAAACTTTGGTTGTGTAAAAGAATGATTTTCCTGATGCAGATATTATTCATAGAGTAAATCTTATGAATGAGATGTTGAAATACCAAAATAGTACCAAGTATTATTTTTATAAACCATATGTTCTTGGTATGGATTTAACATAAGCCTGTATTATTTGTTGATATAAATAATCCTTGATTTAATAAATATTTTTTATTATGGAAAATGTAAAGCATGTACAAAGAAAGAATTGTATAATGAACTCCAATGTTGCCATCACCCAGCTTCAACAATGATCAACATTCTGACATTTTTTTTTTTAAAGTAGGCTTCACACCCTACACAGAGCCTAATGTGGGGCTTGAACTCACAACCCTGAGATCAAGACTGAGTCACCTGGGGCATCTGGGTGGCTTAGTCAGTTAAGCGTCTGACTTCTCCTCAGGTCATGATCTCATGGCTCGTGAGTTCGAGCCCCACATCAGAATCTCTGCTGTCTGCACAGACCCTGCTTTGGTTCCTGTCTCCCTCTCTCCCCTGTCCCTCTCCAGCTCGTGCTTTCTATCTCAAAAATAAATAAAAACACCAAAACAATTAAACAACAAAAACAACAAAAAAGACTGAGACACTCACCTGCCCCAATCAACATTCTGACATTTTTCTATCACCTATATCTTTAGCCCATCACCACTCCTCCACATATGTAGACTTTTCAGATTGGCATTTTTCACTTAGTAATATGCATTTAAGTTTCTTCCTTGTCTTTCCAAGAGCTTGATAACTCCTCTCCTCTCCTCTCCTCTCCTCTCCTCTCCTCTCCTCCCCTCCCCTTCCCTCCCCTCCCCTTCCCTTCCCTATGCTGAATAATATTCCATTGTCAGAATGTTATTTATATATTCACCTACTGAAGAACATCTTGGTTGCTTCCAAGTTTTTGGCAATTAGAAATAAAACTGTTATAAACATCTATGTTCAAGTTTTTTGTGTAGACGTAAGTTTTCAACTTTGGGTAAATACCAAGGAGCACAATGAGTGGGTTGGGTATTAATAATTGATCTAATTTCTTTACTAGATATAAGATCATTCAGATTATTAGCTTATTAATTTGTGAGTTATTGTAGATAGTGCCTTTGGAGAGGTCCAATTTCTTTACTAGATACAAGATTATTCAGATTGTTTATTTCTTCCTGTGTTGAGTTTTTGTAGATAATGCCATTATATTGAGGTTATTAAATTTGTGGGTGTAGAATTTTTCATAATTCCTTTTTATCCTTTTAATATCCATGGGTTCTGTATTAATGTTCTCTCATTCTTAATATGAGTAATTTGTAATCTTCTTTTTTTTCTTAGTTTGATTGCCTAGAGACTTAGCAATTTATTGATCTTTTCAAAGAATCAGCTTTTGATTTCATGGATTTTCTCTACTGATTGCAATTCTAAATTTTTCATGCTTTAATTTTTATTATTTATTTTTTCTGCTTGCTTTGGACTTAATTTTCTCTTCTTTTCCTAATTTCTTATGATGAATACACAGATTATTGATTTTAGATCTTTCTGCCTTTCTAATATAGATATTTAATGCTATAAATTTTTCTTTTTTTTTTTTAAATGTTTTATTTATTTCTAGGAGAGAGAGAGAGAGACAGCGTGAGCAGGGGAGGGTCAGAGAGAGAGGGAGACATGGAATCTGAAGCAGGCTCCAGGCTCTGAGCTAGCTGTCAGCACCGAGCCCGAAGTGGGGCTCAAACCCACGAACTGTGAGATCATGACCTGAGCCGAAGTTGGACACTTAACTGACTGAGCCACCCAGGCGCCCCTATTTTTATTTTCTCTGATGAACTTCTTCTAACATTTCTTTTAAGGCAAGTCTACTGCAACAAATTCCCTCAATTATTGTTTGTTTGAAAGCGTCTTTCTCCTTCACTTTTGAAGAATAATTTTACAGGGTACACAATTTTAGATTGGTAGTTTTTTCTCTTAACACTTTAAATATTTCACTCACTTTCTTCTTGCTTTCATTATTTCTGAGAAGCCAGATATAATTGTTTTTTTCTCTGCAGGTTAGGTAATTTTTTTTCCTTTTTTTTTCCCTCCAAAACTGTTTCTTTATCTTTGAAGTTTCTTTTCTTTGAAGTTTTAATGTGATATGTATGCCTAAGTGTAATTTTTTTAGCATTTATCCTGCTTAGTGTTCTCCAAGCTTCATGGATCTTTGATTTGGTGTCAGACATTAATTTGGGGAAAATCTCAGTCATTATTATTTCAAATATTGCTTGTATTCCTTTCTAGTGTTCCTCTCTGCCTGGTATTCCAGTTACAGGTAATATTATACCTTCTGCTGTTGTTACACAGTTCTTGGATATTGTGTTCTTTTTCTTTAAAGCTTTTTCTCATTATTTTTCAGTTTTGGTAGTTTCTAATGTCATAGATTCACACTCAGAGATTCTTCAGCTTTGTCCCTCTACTAATGAGCCCATCAAATTCATTTTTCATTTTTGTTGCAGTATTCTTTAAAATGTTTTTTAATTTATTTTTGAGAGGGAGAGAGAGACAGAGTGTGAGCAGAAGAGGGGTGAAGAAAGAGGGAGACACAGAATGTGAAGCAGGCTCCAGGCTCTGAGCTGTCAGCACAGACCCCAATGCGGGACTCAAACACATGAACCCCAAGATCATGACCTGAGCTGAAGTTGGATGCTTAACCAATTGAGCCACTCAGGCACACCATTGTTGCAGTATTTTTTTTTTCTGATATGTAGCATTTCTCTTTTATTCTGTCTTATCTTAGAATTTCTATCTCTCTGCTTCTATAATCCATCTCTTTTTGCATATTGTCTACTTTCTTCGTTAAAGGTCTTATCATATTAATCATAGTTTAAAAAAAAATTCTTAGTCGGATAATGCCAATGTTCTTGACATTTTTGACTCTAGTTTGGACACTTATTTAGGCTCCTTAAACTATGATGTGTTTTGTTTGTTGGTATGTGTGTTTTTTTGTCTTTTAGTATGCTTTGTAAATTTTTGTTGAAAGATGGATATGATATCTGGGTAAACGTAACTTCAGTAAATAGCCCTTTAGTAATGCCACAGTGGTAAGGTAGGGTGGGAAGAGGAAGCTTTCCTTAGTCCATTGATTAGGTCTCAGTGTTTTGATGAGCCTGTGGCCCTGGACTATGAATTTCACTAGTGCTTTTTCAGTGTCCCTTTGACCCACTTTAAGTGGAACAGAATGGCTGGGTGGGGGGCAGAATTGTGTATTTACATTCTCTTATGTGGATGGCTAGAAGGGACTGGAGTTAGGTATTTTTCTCTTTCCCCCAGGTATCTGATATCGCCCTCACAGTTTATGTTTTGGTAAAACAATTTCTTTTGAGGGAAGGCCTTGTTTACAAGAAAAGAGTGCCCTAGTATAGTTCAAAATTGTCTCTCTTCCCCTCCCCTTGTTGGAAGCTCAGGGGATTTTTCTCTGAAATTGACTGTGAGGACCCATTTAGAGTTTCTGAAAGTGAAACACAAAAGTCTAAGGGCCTCCCTATGACTGAGTCCCTTTGGAGTATTTCTTTCTCAGGCTTGTCCACACTGAGCCTCCTGCAATTTGTCAGTTATAGTTCAGGTTTTCCTGAACTGATATTAGTTCCTGTGTAATTTTCTGCTTGTAAGTTTCTACTCAGATAAGTTGAAATTTTCTGTACTGCCTATCTGTCTCTCCAGTTTGGGGGGCAGTGATTTAGCCCTGTCACCTCACTTCTCTGACAAATATAAAAGTTGTTGCTTTTTACAGTTTGTTCAGTTTTTATTTACCGTTCAGATGAAGACTTTTAATTTCCTTACATAGATACCAGATGTCAGAAGTCAAATCATTTACTTTATAGAGGCTCAGTTTCATTGTATGTAAATACACTAGTCTGCATCCTCAATAGTAATTAACTTTTTCAAAGAATTAAGTGGTCATTCAGAAAAAAATTTGTGTTAAAAAAACACATTTGTTTTTCATTTAAAATGAAAATTATTTGATCACATCTCAGGAAAATATACACATTTATAATTTAAACTGAGTATACTAAAGAGCAGTAAATACGGAGGCACTTTTCCAATTATTTGTGCTGAAATTAGATCTTAGATCCCAAGGAGAAGCTGGGCAAGACTCATCTTCTGAGACAAACAGTTGCTCATCAAGGACTACATTCCATTTTAGGTATAAAATTACATAGATACTAAAATCTTATGTGATCCCACTACCCATTACAAGATATTTAAAGCCCCAGGAGATAAAACATTGATGCTATGGGAAAATTATTTAGATAGTAAATTCTATAGTAAGTCACAATGATAGATTTTAAGAAAACACAGAAGACTGGGATGATAGTTTACTTTTTTTTAACCCTTTAATCAATTTCTGAAAAATGTGATTTTGGCTATGAGCAAAAAATCTAAAATAAGACACAAACATAGAAAAGCTCCAGAGATGTCATATAAACTCCAGAGCTCATGTGTTGCTCAACAGAAACCTGACATATTTCAGACTTCACATAAACCTTCTGTGAGTATGAGTGAGAAGGATGGAGGAATGATAGCTGCTGGATTTTTAAAGGAGGCAGCTCATGGGGTTGAGATTCATTCGAAGTGTTAAGTGGAGCAGAGCAAAGGATGAAAAGAAGGATCTCATTGGAGTAGAAGACCTAAAAAGATTTTCTGAAGATCATGAGTCAAGAGAATGAAATAGATGTGAAAGCTTTTGGATTTATATAGACAACTGTTGAAAGTTTGCATTTGACACATTATTTAAATGGATCCAGATTTGCAAAGGTGAAATGTGGACCTGCTAATCTAATGTATCTCTAAGCTTTGGAAGACAAGAGACTATATGTGTAATTATTATGCAAGGGATAACAGATGAAGATGATTCAAATGATTCAAGTGATGGAGTTGTTGGATTGTTGAGCAAGCAGAAAACCTTTATCTTCCCCAACACATTGAGTGTCTGCTCCCTTCTGAAAGGGACTGCCTGACTTTCTGCTCACTATTTTCCTAGTTATTAAGAAAACAAACTAATTGCCTCCATAGACTGCATTATGTTCTTTGCGATTACAATTATTTGAAACCCCTTATCAGCAAACCCAAATAGAATAAAGCTTCTTCTTCTATCTCCCTAAATGCTTGTACATATCTGTGTTGTAGCCCTTATCACTCTGTATGGCATGGGTCTCAACATTTTGGTTTTTGAGCACAAAACTTTTGGCAGAATATTCAAAGGCATTAATTTGTATCTATCACTATAACTGTGTTAAATGGGTAGCACTTCCGCTTTGTGTTGTTATTTGAGAGGGTTGTTTAACTCAATAATTTATACACTCAGGAGGCAAACTTCTCAAGATTTTCAGTAAATGCACAAGTTCTCAACCTCTGTATCTTTTACTCCTTACCGTCTTTATCCTACAATCTGTCACATTGCATGAGCTCTTCAGCACCTTATCCAATCTCATTGTATATATCCTAGTTAGTAATAAATAAAATTTTCCAAATGATCCAACTTTGGCATATACCAAAGTTTGGAAGATTCATAGTATACCAGTATCACTTCATAGTGGTTGAAAACCAATTGTATCAAAATGGTTAGATTTTGGGGTGCCTGGGTGGGTCAGTGGTTTAAATGTCTGACTTCAGCTCAGGTCATAATCTCATAGTTTGTGAGTTTAAGCCCTGTGTTGGGCTCTGTGCTGACAAGCTCGGAGCTTAGAGCTTGCTTTGGATTCTAGTCTCCCTCTCTCTCTTCTCCTCTCTCACTTGTACTCTGTCTCTCCTTTTCTTTCTCTCTCTCAAAAATAAATAATAAACATTTTATTATTTATTTATTTATTTAAATTTTTAAAAATGTTTTATCTATTTTTTTTTGAGAGAAAGAGACAGACAGTGTGAGCAGGGGAGGGTCAGAGAGAGACACACACACAGAATCAGAAGGAGGCTCCAGGCTCTGAGCTAGCTGTCAGCACAGAGCTCAACACAGGGCTCCAATCCATGAACCCTGAGATAATGACCTGAGCCGCAGTTGAACACTTAACCAACTGAGCCACCCAGGCACCCCAATAATACACATTTTAAAAAGTTAAAATGGTTAGGTTTTTTTTTTTTTGTTTTTTTACTATTTACTATAATTGAATGAATGATTTGAATTGCGCATGAGATACCATAAGTATTAAGTCTATATATTAAAAATGGAGAAGTGTAAGGGACTTTATTTAAAATTTTTTTTAACATTTATTTGTTTTTTGAGAGACAGGGACAGAGTGTGAGCAGGGGAGGGGCAGAGAAAGAGAGGGAGACACAGAATCTGAAGCAGGCTCCAGGCTCTGAGCTGTCAGCACAGAAACCAAGACAGGGCTCAAACACATGAACCATGAGATCATGACCTGAGCCAAAGTCAGACACTTAACTGACTAAGCCACCCAAGTGCCCCTTAGAGACTTTAAAAAATATGCCATCCTGTACAATTTTAGTGTTTAATTTTTAAGTCCCATAATTCTTTGAATAGAGCCACCACTAATTTTCAGAACTTTCATATAAACCTTTTTGCAAACATGCTTGCTTTTTCTTCCTTCATCCGGTATCTTCTTTCCCTTTTGCTTGACACAAACTTTCCTTAGTCTCTTCCCTAAAATTTCAGTACAACTGAGAAGTTACATAAACCTCAGTGTGAGAAACTTCAAAACATTAAATCTTTTTTTTTAAGCTGAGGAATGTATTTTATGGGGTTTGCCCAGGAGAGTTCATTATTGCAAAGCTGGTTGTGGCACCTAAATAATTAACCTATAACCAATATATGGGTGAAATTACTGCCTTGAGCTCGCCTTGGTGACTGTTTGCCAGTAAATTAGTAGAATAAATAATTTACACCAAAATGCAGGCCTGAGATAACACTATTAAAATGGATAGGACTTGTTCATTAATTGTAAGAAATTAGATGAAACACAATTCCCCAAGTGTGAGCTCTCCTGTGGTGTAAATGGTATGTTGTTTCTATAGTTGCATGAAGGAATAGATGAAGATCCTGGAATTGCTCTGTTGATGCAATGCCTAATTGAGTAAGGTGTGTGTAAAGCATTGTGCTAAATATACATGGAAGAAGGGGTGGGTGTCTGTGTGAAGCTTTGAAATGATTAGAAGCAAGCAAATGAGAAGAAACATTTTTTGGATTAAAAAAATAAAATTACTTATTTTTGTTTTCAGTTTATGACAATGGTTCTTGAACTTTTGTTGGTTTAAAATAATCGGGAGTACAACCCCCCCAAAACAATCTGATTCAGTAGATGTAGGGTGAAGCCCCAGAATATTCCTCTTAAACAAGTACTGCAAGGGTGATCCTGATTCAAATAATTGGTGGACCAAATTTTAGGAAGCACTAAATTGAGTACTTTTAGGAAGCACCACCGTTTTGATGGGTCTGACCCCCTTTTCAACAAGGTCCCTCTCTTATTTGCTTGTATAGCTCCAGTACTTAGATTGGTGCCTTTATTTAATAAATATAATTTCTGCAGAGAGTACTGTGCCTACCTCTGTGGATTAAGTGGTCAATAAGGCAGGTAGAGCTTTGACTGCTTGGGTAGAGGGGGCAGTTTTCAACACTTCACCTCCTGGCACGTTCTCTCAAAGTGACTCCTTTGCAACAATTTCAAAGTAATTTATTGACATGCTGATAGAGACTATGATGAGAAGATGATGTCAAAGGAGGCCGTGCAAACCAAGAGTTAGAATGTTTAACACATAATGGAACAGTGCTCACATGATGAGTGTCTTAGTCTGTTCATGCTGCTATATCAAAATGCCACAGATTGAGTATCTCGACCAAAATTCATTTCTTGCAGTTCTGGAGGCTGGGAAGTCCAAGATCAAGGCACCAGTATGGTCTGCCTCATTCTGGTGAAAGCTCTCACCCTGGTTCACGATAGGTGCCTTCTCTATGCATCCTCACATGGTGGGAGAGGCATACAAAGGAAAAACTCACTTCCTCTGTGTTTATACTTTACTCACATGCTACTACCACATTTACAACACTTCTGACACCAGACGTATGGATTTTTTTCCCCTACTCCAAGCAATTTTCTGTGACACCAGGTGGGTGTCCTACAATTCAATTTAGTTCTGACACTAATTGGAGTTAGCACAGACTCCACTGGTTGAGGGCTTAGTCCTAAGAGACTGCCCCCACTTCAGATACCAGTTGCAAGTAAGAGGTCCCCAGGTCACCTAAATCTTCGTCTGACTTGGCTATAAATCGGAGGTTCCCATGAACTCCATCCCCTTTGGATTGGATTATTTGCTAGAACAGCTCATAGAACTCAGGGAAATGCTTATTTATGTTTGCCAGTTTATTATATAATAAAGGATATGATAAAGGATACAGGTGATCATCCATAAGAAGATAATTTTCCCATATAAGGGTGAGGTCTGGAAGTTGTCCAAAGTGCAGGCACTTCTTTCCCCATAAAGTTGGATGTGCCACCCGCCTGGCACATGGATGTGTTCACGTACCTAAAAGCTCTCCAAAACCTATACTTTTGAGATTTTTATGGAGAATTCATCACATAGGCATGATAAATCATTATTGCAATTTCCAGACCCCCTTCCCTTCCAAAAGACTAGGGGGTGGGCCTGAAAATTCCAAGCCTCTAATCATGGTTTGATTTTTCTGGTGACCAGTCCCCATCCTGTAGCTATCCAGGAATCTACCACAAACTGCCTCATTACAACAAAAGACACTTATCACCCAGGCAATCCGAAGGCTTTCAGGAGCTCTATGTCAGGAACCAAGTCAAAGATCAAATATTAGAGGGGCACCTGGGTGACTCAGTAGTTTGGGCGTTGGACTTAGGCTCAGGTCATGATCTCAAGCCCCTCAAGGGGCTCTATGCTGACAGCTCAGAGTCTGGAGCCTGCTTAGGATTCTGTCTGTCTGTCCGTCTCTTCTCCTCCCCCATTCCCACTCTGTCTCTCCCTTTCAAAAATAAATAAACATTTAAAAAAAGCTTTTAAGAAAAAGATCAAATATTAGACCAAAAGATGCTCCTAGTACTCTTATCACGCAGGAATTTACAAAAGTTTTAGGCACTCTGTGTCAGGAACCAGAGGCAGAAACCAGTGTATGTATTTTCTATTATTTCATCAGGGCTAGAAAACTTTATGGGGCCTCTTTTACAGAGACACTGCTCCCATTCATGAAGGCTCTATCCTCATGACCTAAGAACTCCCAGAAGGCCTCACCTCTAATACCATGACACTGGACTTTAGAGTTTCAAACTATGATTTTGCAGGGGACACAGACATCCCGATCATAGCAGTGAGACAGATAGGAAAAAGTTGTGTTGCCTTCTTTATGTTTTGCTTCCCCATGAGCTGACAAGAGTGACCTTATTTCCTGGCTTTGACCCTCCTCAAGGATGCTCTTCTGTTGTTAGAACCACAGCCTAGTGGATGACACAATAGCAAACAGATAGTTTTCAGTCTGGTGTATTACATAAAAGATGCTAAGTGAGCAGGTAACAATTGTTGCTGACTTAGTCTGTGGTGGTCGGGGGAACATTATTGAATTGTTTTTTAGGCTGACAAATGAAGTCAGTGTAATTTAGCTAAGCCAAGAGTGTGGGGGTGGCGATTGATGGGGGTAAGGTTTTCATGTGAAACAAATTGAATGAAGGGGTGACTTTGAGGAAGAAAGCCTAATTTGTGACAAAAGCTGAAAAACCAGTAAGGCTGGATCCCTAGAGAGTGATGGGAGATAGGCCAAAAAGATAAACAAGGGTCAGACCAAGGAGAACTTTGCAAGTCACTGAAGATTTAAGCTGAGTGGCTAGGCACTTAATACATATTGTAGTTGAATATCACAATAATCTCAAAGTTGAGAAATAATCTCAAGATTAATAAATTTCCTTGATATTGAATATGGCAGACTCTCCAAATTTTCTAACTCCCCTTCTTGCATGCTGAAAGGGCTCCAGCTTGAGTCCAATAATATACCCAGCCCCAGAGGATGAATCAAGGTAGGTCTAATATTATAATTGTGTCTGTTGTGTCTTTTTAAGCTGATAAATGAAGTCTTCCCATCTTTCTTCCCATTTGCCAGCTACTTATTACCCCAGCCTCCCTTGTGTTGAGGAATGGCTTACATATGGTTTATATCTGGCCAACTAGATGTAAAGGAATAATACATGCTGAGTGCTTGTATGAGTTTCCTATTGCTGCTGTAATAAAATGCTACAAACTTAGTGCTTTAATGCACAAATGTATTCTCTTAAAGTTCTGGAGTCCCAGAGTCTGGACTCCATCTCATTGAGCTAATGTGGTATTATCAGCAGGGCACTTCCCACTAGTGACTTCAGGAAAGAATTAGTTCCTTTGTCTCTTCTAGCTTCTGGAGGCCACCTGTGTGTCCTTATATTGCTCCTATCTCCCACCTATAATTATATTACCTACTTTTCTTCTGTGTCATATCTTCCTCTGCCTCTTTCCCTAAGGATATTGGTGATTTCATTTAGGGCCCACCCAAGTCATCCAGAAAAATCTCCCATCTCAAGCTACTTAATCACATCTACAAAGTCCTTTTGCCATATAAGGTAATATTCACAGGTTCCTGGGACTAAGGCAGAGATATGGTGGCCATTATTCAGCCCACCACAATGCCTCTGGGTAAGTTTTTACTTCCTGAAACTGGACAGCTTCTTTTTAAGTCTTCCCTTTCCTTGTCAGGAATTTTTTTTGGTAGCCATAGTATTTTATTAATTAAAAAAATATATATTTTCCCAGCTTTAGTGAAGTATGGCTGACAAGTAAAAATCACATCTATTTAGGTAGTAAAATGTGGTTTTTTGAAAGTGTACAACATGAAGATTGTATATATACACATATATACACACATACATATATATATATGTATACATATATGTAGCGAAATGATTACCACAATCAAGTTAATTAATACATCCATCATCTCACATAGTTATTTTATGTGTGTGTGTGTGTGTGTGCTGAGAACACTTAAGATCCACTCTCTTAGCAATTTTCAGGTATATAACAGAGTATTATTAACTATAGTCACCAGGACTTAATCATCTTATAACAGAAAAACGCGGACGCTTTGACAAACATCTCTCTATTTTCCATACTCACCAGCCACTGGCAACCACCTCTACTCTACGGTTCTTTGAGTATGATTTTTTTTTTCAGATTCCACATATAAGTGAGCTCATACAGTACTTTTCTTTCTTTTTCTAACTTTTTTCACTTAGCATATTGCCCTCCAGTTTCAGCCTTGTTGAGGCTTTGATGCCTAGAGCTGCTACAGCCATTTTATAACCAGTAAATTACATCAGAGTGTGAAAACCCCACACACTGAGGTCAGAAAAAGGCTGGGCTCTTGATAGCAATGTCAGGGTGCTGAGTAGAACCTTGAACAATATGCCTCCAAATACCCTGTTAGGTAAGATCATTGTCTTTTCTCTTTAAGTCACAGTTAGTTGATACTGTTAACTGTAGCTGAACACAATCCTCACTGCTCCATTTGGCAAATTAAGTGTGGTGTTATTTGCAGCCAGGAAAATGTTATGACTAGGACCTTAATACTATGAAAATAAAAGAAATCTCGTTTAAGATAGAGTTGGGAAGCCCTAAAGGGGGAGCTCTCACACACTACCACTTGGACTAATTAGCAAATGATGCATTCTCCCACAGCAAGAAGCTTAGTTTACAAACAGCAGGAGGAAGGAAGAATTTCTCCTCACCCAGCAACAGCCCAGCCAATGAAAATTTGTGAAACAGCCCCTCCCAGCTTCCTCCTTTCCCTGATAAAAGCAAACCCCTCTCCATTGTTCTCTGGACTTGCCTATAGTTCACCATCGTTTCTTTGTCCCAAATTGTAATTCCTTTTCTGTTAGCACATAAACTCATTTGTCCGGTAAAATAACTGGCTCCTTTGTTTTTTTAAGGTGAACAATATACATATAGAAACAGAGACTTTCCGGGATAAAGGAGAATAAAGAGAGCATCTGGTTCAGCCTTGCTATTTTAAAGCTTACTAATTTGAAGAAGATTACTAATTTGAGGCTTAGAGAGGTGATAGATTTCTCCAAAATCAACAACCAAAATTTAGTTCACAACCTGGATTACAATTACATTACCTGGATCCTGCTTCAATTGTATTTCCTCTCAACCCATGAAGCCTTGGAACAATTGAAATAGCCTTGAGCGGGGGAGAAAAAGGCAAAGAACAAACATGTTACACTTGTGATGCTGGCTTTAACCAGGTTTCAAGTTCTTCTAATGTAATATAATTTAATGGGGAGAGCTCTTGACATTAAGAGGCAAAATTTATATTTAAACGGCTAGGATCGTGACACAGTAAGGCACTTTAAGGATGTTGGCAAGGAGAACTGTGAGTTACTGATGGTTGTTATTACACAAGAACAAAGAAATTGTTTCTCTAGGATTAAAGGTGTTTCAGTGCCATTGTTCCTCCTGGGAGGAGTAGGTTTCTGGATTCTCTTTTTCCCCCCTCAGGACAGCTTTATCCAAATAAAAAACAGTGTGTTTTATCACCCATAATGGAAAGTGCCCATCACTCTTTGAACATCATCATATGGTTGGTGGCCGGTGGATAATGGAGCACGGAGTGTCAAGGTGACTGGCTTTCAATGCACACAAAACTAAAAATTATAGACCTGTCATTCCAGAGGCAGGCCACAATTAGCTGTCTATGCAACTTGAATTTTCCATTTTGCCAGCTGAGTAATCAGTTGACTGGAGTTTCTCATTTTGGATGTATTTCTAAGCCTTTTGTGCACTGCTCTTTTAAAATGTGGATTCTCAAGTAAATAAACAGTGCACCTAATCAGATGTATTCTTTTTAGAAACACTTCTTCCCAAACATAAAGGCAAACAACAATATTGTTATGATAGTAACAACAGTAATATGATGAAATAATAAAAGCCTTGGGTATTTCATTCGGAGATGGTAAAGGTTCAAGCCAAAAAGTAAGAATCATGCCTTAATATCTAGGAGTCCAGAGTTGAGAAACAAAAACAGATTCTGGCAGCAGGTAGCTTGATAAGGTCACCAAGTAAGAAGTAAAATCAGTCCTAGAAATTAAAATTGGGAATTTCTGTCTTAGAAACAATCACTCACTCAAAACTGTTTGTTTTCTTTTCTTTTTTTTTTTTAAGTTTATGTATTTATTTTGAGAGAGAGAGAGAGTAGGGAAGTGCAGAGAGAGAGAGAATCCCAAGCAGACTCTGCATGGTAAGTACAAGCTTGATGCCTGATGTGGGGCTCAAACTCTCGAACTATAAGATTATGACCTGAGCTGAAATAAGAGTCGGATGCTTAATCGACTGAACCACCCATGTGCCCCTCTGTTTGCCTGTTTTCTATCTAGATTTAGTTTCTAATTCAATACCTGGGTTCTATCTCTACTCTACCCTAGTCTTTCATGGCTAAAAAAAATAATGCCAAAATGGGTCTATTGAAAAATTGTATTGCAGTTTCCTCTCAGGTTGCTGTAAGTGCAGTAAGTTCCAGGGCTCCACAATCTGAGAGCAGATTCTAGAGCATTTAATTGAACATGGATCTTTACCCTCCTTGTCCTTTGCCCCCTGTCTGCATTACTGTATCCCTTACGTGAATGTTCTCTCTTTAAATTTAAATTGCCAAGTGATGAGGACCTAAGTGAAGTTGACAATCAATGTGAATTAAAGAAAATATCAGATGTTTGAGATCAGAAGTCTTTGAGTGAAATTCTCTTTTCAAGTCTTGTAAATCTTGTGATTTTATTTAACTTCCCATCATGGTTTTGATGATTGGTAATGTTAGGCAAGTTTACACAGAATAGAAGAGATTTGCCCAATAGAGTAACAGCACTGTATTTGTGTTGTATTGAAATAGGTCCTAACTAGACCACTGATGGTGAAATATTGACTATTCTGGTGTTTTGAATGATTGAGTGTCATATTTTACTGGGAATTGATTTCTGAGCCTCCGTCAAGGAGTGATTGAATTTGCAATTAGAGTCACTCTGTTGTGTAACTCAGATTATGCAAAGATCATTCTGAAACAGCAACTGAGATATCACCCAAGATTGGTATATGTCTTCTCTTCAATTTCTCTCTGTCTCTGTCTTTCTCTCAATTTTTGGTGTATATTCAGTTTTTAAAGGACCAACAGACTTTTTTTCATCTCTCCAGAGAAAAAAGACAGTCTAAGATTACAGAAGACTTGACTATCTATTTTATAAGAATCTAAATCTACCAATTGGTTAATATTCTGTCTCCCATTTAAAAAATAGTAAGCTTTGCCATTGATTCCTAATGATTAGCATGAAAAGGGAAAGGCTTTTCAAAACCAAGATAGAATCTCTTTAATTCCAAAAATGTCCATTTAAGAAATATAAACTGAAGATAAGCAAGGGCTATTTTCTTTAAAGGAAAGCATTTTCAAATGAATAGAACAAGCAAATGTGGACTTAATTAGGTGGAGTCAGATGGGTATTAATTATTCACCTTTCCAGTGCCAGAATAGTGTTGTTGCTAAAGAAATGAAATAAGGCATGCTATTGGCTTCTTTCCTTTCCTTTCTGTTGCTGCTGCTCTGATCTGAACTGGCTGAAGATGCGATAGCAGGAAGACAGGATGAAAATTTGCCCTTCCCTTCACTATTGAGGGTCGATTGTTTTTGGGAAGTGTAGTTTACTCATTGAAATCACATGTTATTGACTATCTGCTTTGAGATATAAGGAGCTTTCTTATGTTTGGGAGATGCACATACCAATATGTTATACCTTAAAAATAGCTAAATAAACTTTGTCCTCATTTTCAGAGTTCCATGTAGTCTAGACTTAGTATTTCAGATAGTAGCCAAAGTGGCCAATAATTCAAATTGATGATAATCGCATAGAGACTAGGTTTGTTTACTTTTGCACCGTCTCTTTTAAAAGCACTCTTACACATTTGCTCCCTTACCTGGGTGAGTCTGTATGATGCACATGCACATGATGCACATGGAGTCTATCCATGAAATATACTTAACACCAGCATAGTAAAAGATCAACACTTATATGAGTACCAAAAATGTGTTCATTCCAAGTGGGAAAAAGTGGGGTCAGAAAGAATCTAGGGATGAGGGATTTGGGTTCTAGGCCTGACAATGATAGTGACTACTTGTTATCTACCTCTCAATATTGATCAAACTCTGTGTGTGTGTGTGTGTGTGTGTGTGTGTGTGTGTGTGTGTGTACGTTGGTGGAGGTAAGACTGTGTGACAGGATGGGGCTGGAGAGGGTGGAGGCAGTGAGAAACTCACCGACCCTGAAGAGTGTTTCCAAGAAGTAGATGCCTTTGTTACCATGTTTACATACTAATTATACTTGTACTCTATACACTTTTAATTCTTTAGGTAACCTCATGTTAACTGCTTTTATAGCGGAGGAAACCAAAACCCATGAAGACAAAGTAACATGGCCCAAATTGGACAGCTTGTCAATAGCAAAGCTGGAACCAGATTCTAAGCTTCTGATTTTCTGTGTAAAATACATTTTTCATTAGGGGTGCCTGGGTGACTCAGTTGGTTAAGTGTCCAACTTCGACTCAGGTCATGATCTCACGGTTCATGGGTTTGAGCCCCGCATCGGGCTCTGTGCTGACAGCTCAGAGCCTGGAGCCTGCTNAACCACCTCTACTCTACGGTTCTTTGAGTATGATTTTTTTTTTCAGATTCCACATATAAGTGAGCTCATACAGTACTTTTCTTTCTTTTTCTAACTTTTTTCACTTAGCATATTGCCCTCCAGTTTCAGCCTTGTTGAGGCTTTGATGCCTAGAGCTGCTACAGCCATTTTATAACCAGTAAATTACATCAGAGTGTGAAAACCCCACACACTGAGGTCAGAAAAAGGCTGGGCTCTTGATAGCAATGTCAGGGTGCTGAGTAGAACCTTGAACAATATGCCTCCAAATACCCTGTTAGGTAAGATCATTGTCTTTTCTCTTTAAGTCACAGTTAGTTGATACTGTTAACTGTAGCTGAACACAATCCTCACTGCTCCATTTGGCAAATTAAGTGTGGTGTTATTTGCAGCCAGGAAAATGTTATGACTAGGACCTTAATACTATGAAAATAAAAGAAATCTCGTTTAAGATAGAGTTGGGAAGCCCTAAAGGGGGAGCTCTCACACACTACCACTTGGACTAATTAGCAAATGATGCATTCTCCCACAGCAAGAAGCTTAGTTTACAAACAGCAGGAGGAAGGAAGAATTTCTCCTCACCCAGCAACAGCCCAGCCAATGAAAATTTGTGAAACAGCCCCTCCCAGCTTCCTCCTTTCCCTGATAAAAGCAAACCCCTCTCCATTGTTCTCTGGACTTGCCTATAGTTCACCATCGTTTCTTTGTCCCAAATTGTAATTCCTTTTCTGTTAGCACATAAACTCATTTGTCCGGTAAAATAACTGGCTCCTTTGTTTTTTTAAGGTGAACAATATACATATAGAAACAGAGACTTTCCGGGATAAAGGAGAATAAAGAGAGCATCTGGTTCAGCCTTGCTATTTTAAAGCTTACTAATTTGAAGAAGATTACTAATTTGAGGCTTAGAGAGGTGATAGATTTCTCCAAAATCAACAACCAAAATTTAGTTCACAACCTGGATTACAATTACATTACCTGGATCCTGCTTCAATTGTATTTCCTCTCAACCCATGAAGCCTTGGAACAATTGAAATAGCCTTGAGCGGGGGAGAAAAAGGCAAAGAACAAACATGTTACACTTGTGATGCTGGCTTTAACCAGGTTTCAAGTTCTTCTAATGTAATATAATTTAATGGGGAGAGCTCTTGACATTAAGAGGCAAAATTTATATTTAAACGGCTAGGATCGTGACACAGTAAGGCACTTTAAGGATGTTGGCAAGGAGAACTGTGAGTTACTGATGGTTGTTATTACACAAGAACAAAGAAATTGTTTCTCTAGGATTAAAGGTGTTTCAGTGCCATTGTTCCTCCTGGGAGGAGTAGGTTTCTGGATTCTCTTTTTCCCCCCTCAGGACAGCTTTATCCAAATAAAAAACAGTGTGTTTTATCACCCATAATGGAAAGTGCCCATCACTCTTTGAACATCATCATATGGTTGGTGGCCGGTGGATAATGGAGCACGGAGTGTCAAGGTGACTGGCTTTCAATGCACACAAAACTAAAAATTATAGACCTGTCATTCCAGAGGCAGGCCACAATTAGCTGTCTATGCAACTTGAATTTTCCATTTTGCCAGCTGAGTAATCAGTTGACTGGAGTTTCTCATTTTGGATGTATTTCTAAGCCTTTTGTGCACTGCTCTTTTAAAATGTGGATTCTCAAGTAAATAAACAGTGCACCTAATCAGATGTATTCTTTTTAGAAACACTTCTTCCCAAACATAAAGGCAAACAACAATATTGTTATGATAGTAACAACAGTAATATGATGAAATAATAAAAGCCTTGGGTATTTCATTCGGAGATGGTAAAGGTTCAAGCCAAAAAGTAAGAATCATGCCTTAATATCTAGGAGTCCAGAGTTGAGAAACAAAAACAGATTCTGGCAGCAGGTAGCTTGATAAGGTCACCAAGTAAGAAGTAAAATCAGTCCTAGAAATTAAAATTGGGAATTTCTGTCTTAGAAACAATCACTCACTCAAAACTGTTTGTTTTCTTTTCTTTTTTTTTTTTAAGTTTATGTATTTATTTTGAGAGAGAGAGAGAGTAGGGAAGTGCAGAGAGAGAGAGAATCCCAAGCAGACTCTGCATGGTAAGTACAAGCTTGATGCCTGATGTGGGGCTCAAACTCTCGAACTATAAGATTATGACCTGAGCTGAAATAAGAGTCGGATGCTTAATCGACTGAACCACCCATGTGCCCCTCTGTTTGCCTGTTTTCTATCTAGATTTAGTTTCTAATTCAATACCTGGGTTCTATCTCTACTCTACCCTAGTCTTTCATGGCTAAAAAAAATAATGCCAAAATGGGTCTATTGAAAAATTGTATTGCAGTTTCCTCTCAGGTTGCTGTAAGTGCAGTAAGTTCCAGGGCTCCACAATCTGAGAGCAGATTCTAGAGCATTTAATTGAACATGGATCTTTACCCTCCTTGTCCTTTGCCCCCTGTCTGCATTACTGTATCCCTTACGTGAATGTTCTCTCTTTAAATTTAAATTGCCAAGTGATGAGGACCTAAGTGAAGTTGACAATCAATGTGAATTAAAGAAAATATCAGATGTTTGAGATCAGAAGTCTTTGAGTGAAATTCTCTTTTCAAGTCTTGTAAATCTTGTGATTTTATTTAACTTCCCATCATGGTTTTGATGATTGGTAATGTTAGGCAAGTTTACACAGAATAGAAGAGATTTGCCCAATAGAGTAACAGCACTGTATTTGTGTTGTATTGAAATAGGTCCTAACTAGACCACTGATGGTGAAATATTGACTATTCTGGTGTTTTGAATGATTGAGTGTCATATTTTACTGGGAATTGATTTCTGAGCCTCCGTCAAGGAGTGATTGAATTTGCAATTAGAGTCACTCTGTTGTGTAACTCAGATTATGCAAAGATCATTCTGAAACAGCAACTGAGATATCACCCAAGATTGGTATATGTCTTCTCTTCAATTTCTCTCTGTCTCTGTCTTTCTCTCAATTTTTGGTGTATATTCAGTTTTTAAAGGACCAACAGACTTTTTTTCATCTCTCCAGAGAAAAAAGACAGTCTAAGATTACAGAAGACTTGACTATCTATTTTATAAGAATCTAAATCTACCAATTGGTTAATATTCTGTCTCCCATTTAAAAAATAGTAAGCTTTGCCATTGATTCCTAATGATTAGCATGAAAAGGGAAAGGCTTTTCAAAACCAAGATAGAATCTCTTTAATTCCAAAAATGTCCATTTAAGAAATATAAACTGAAGATAAGCAAGGGCTATTTTCTTTAAAGGAAAGCATTTTCAAATGAATAGAACAAGCAAATGTGGACTTAATTAGGTGGAGTCAGATGGGTATTAATTATTCACCTTTCCAGTGCCAGAATAGTGTTGTTGCTAAAGAAATGAAATAAGGCATGCTATTGGCTTCTTTCCTTTCCTTTCTGTTGCTGCTGCTCTGATCTGAACTGGCTGAAGATGCGATAGCAGGAAGACAGGATGAAAATTTGCCCTTCCCTTCACTATTGAGGGTCGATTGTTTTTGGGAAGTGTAGTTTACTCATTGAAATCACATGTTATTGACTATCTGCTTTGAGATATAAGGAGCTTTCTTATGTTTGGGAGATGCACATACCAATATGTTATACCTTAAAAATAGCTAAATAAACTTTGTCCTCATTTTCAGAGTTCCATGTAGTCTAGACTTAGTATTTCAGATAGTAGCCAAAGTGGCCAATAATTCAAATTGATGATAATCGCATAGAGACTAGGTCTGTTTACTTTTGCACCGTCTCTTTTAAAAGCACTCTTACACATTTGCTCCCTTACCTGGGTGAGTCTGTATGATGCACATGCACATGATGCACATGGAGTCTATCCATGAAATATACTTAACACCAGCATAGTAAAAGATCAACACTTATATGAGTACCAAAAATGTGTTCATTCCAAGTGGGAAAAAGTGGGGTCAGAAAGAATCTAGGGATGAGGGATTTGGGTTCTAGGCCTGACAATGATAGTGACTACTTGTTATCTACCTCTCAATATTGATCAAACTCTGTGTGTGTGTGTGTGTGTGTGTGTGTGTGTGTGTGTGTGTGTGTACGTTGGTGGAGGTAAGACTGTGTGACAGGATGGGGCTGGAGAGGGTGGAGGCAGTGAGAAACTCACCGACCCTGAAGAGTGTTTCCAAGAAGTAGATGCCTTTGTTACCATGTTTACATACTAATTATACTTGTACTCTATACACTTTTAATTCTTTAGGTAACCTCATGTTAACTGCTTTTATAGCGGAGGAAACCAAAACCCATGAAGACAAAGTAACATGGCCCAAATTGGACAGCTTGTCAATAGCAAAGCTGGAACCAGATTCTAAGCTTCTGATTTTCTGTGTAAAATACATTTTTCATTAGGGGTGCCTGGGTGACTCAGTTGGTTAAGTGTCCAACTTCGACTCAGGTCATGATCTCACGGTTCATGGGTTTGAGCCCCGCATCGGGCTCTGTGCTGACAGCTCAGAGCCTGGAGCCTGCTTCAGATTCTGTCTCCCTCTCTCTCTGACCCTCTCCTGCTCACTCTGCCTCTCTCTCTCAGCAATAAATAAAACATTAAAAAAAAATTTTAAAAGATACAGTTTTCCTTAAATGAGTTGTTTTAACCATGGGACTCTGAAAACAAGCAATCTTTTCAAAATAGCACTACATCCCTGTAGGTTCTCTCAAATAGCTCTTTTAAAAGTTGAAATAATTATATCATCTTAACAAGTCCATTATAAATTTTGATCCAGTATAGAAAAATGATTTATATATGTTAATTAAGCTACCTTCTAAATTCTATGACTATAAATGGAAAGAGTTATAGATAATACAGCACAAGATTCCACTCTTCATTTAAAAACATGTTTTGTTGGGGCACCTGCATGACTCAGTCAGTTAAGCATCTGGCTTCATCTCAGGTCATGATCTCACAGTTTCTGAGCTCAAGCCCTGCACTGGGCTCTCTGCTGTCAGCACAGTGCCTGCTTCTGCTCCTCCTCGCTCCCTCTCTCTCTGCCCCTCCCCAATCATGTTCTGTCTCTCTCCCAAAAACAAATAAACATTAAAAAATAAACAAACCGGGGCGCCTGGGTGGCTTAGTCGGTTAAGCGTCCGACTTTCGCTGAGGTCATGATCTCGCGGTTCGTGGGTTCGAGCCCCGCGTCGGGCTCTGTGCTGACTGCCAGCTCAGAGCCTGGAGCCTGTTTCAGTCTGTGTCTCCCTCTCTCTCTGACCCTCCCCTGCTCGCGCTGTCTCTGTCTCTCTCCTAAAAATAAATAAAACATTTAAAAAAATTTAAAAAAAATAAACAAACCAAGTTTTGTTGAGGGGAAGGTATATAAAGACTAGAACATGAGTCAAAATCACTGAATCAACTTGTGTGATGCTGTTTAGGTAAAATTCCCTGGTGAGGCTGGAAATCGCTCAAGAAATGTGCATTTGTAGACGCGTGGTAGAAGTTTGCCTTAAACTTGAGTCAGTTGTTATTATCTTTAAAAGCAATGTTCTGTTTGGTAAAGTCCGGGAATCATGTAGCAAAGTATCCTTTTCTTTGTGAGAAGAGGTAAATTAGGCCACAGTTCTCTTAAAAGATTGAAAGATTTATGAAAAATACTGTGAATCATAATAGATATTTCATTTCTACTAAAAATAAGACTTTCTACTAAATATAAAATATTCCATTTCTACTAAATTAAGAGAAATTCCAAAACAGTTTTGTAAGTAGATATTTTTCATGTAAGGTGCTACATTTGTAAAAAGGCAGGTGAGTCAGAAACAATGTCATGAAGAAGGTTATTTATACACAAATGAAATGAATTAAACTACACATTAGTACAGCTCTAATAATGTGTTCTACTTCTCTTCCAAATCTCTGTTTATTACTATTTTGTAACAAACTTTATGTATATTATAACTCACTGATGCCGTGGTGGTTTTTCTGGGGGAAATGTACCCTTTTTCCCCCCAATGGAATGGAGGTTAACCAAATTTTATAGCTCCATTAAACTATTTTTTGCAGATCACCAGAATTATGCCATTACTATAAATTATCTTAAAATTAGATGTACATAAAGATTGGCCATTTAATGAATGTATTATTCTTTGTTAAGATTATAGGTGGGCTTATATCCCACACTAAAGTGGACATAAATAATGTAGTGACTGCTAAGTCAGGTTAATATTAAAAACAGAGTTTTGTGGTGCATCTTAAATACCAGCATTCTTGATCCTCTAGTTAAAAAGAAAAAAAAAAGACAACAAAAAGTCATGTAGCAGTAGTTTATCCTTAACCTCCCCTCCCCACCCCCCAACCCCAATTCATCCGGCTAAGTTTTGTGGGGCTTTTTCTTTTCATGAAAATTATTCTGTCACATCATGTGCGTGTATCTGTCACTGAATCTGAATTGCATGTGAATTACACCTTGAATAGATTCCCCAAACTGGAGGAGCGAAAATGTGCCCCTTCTGAATATTTTAGACTTGTATGAGTTCTCTAATATTTTTGTTTTTGTGCAAGGCCGCTGGTAAGGCGGCCTGGAGCCTTGAATGCTGACAGCCTCCATTAGCATGAATGCTGTTCTCTTATCTCCCCTCGCTCTCCTCCACTCCCCCCTCGCTCTTTCTTGTCTGACGGTTCCCTGACACCGTTGACAAGGCTGACACCACCAATCAGCTTCGACTCAGCAAGGTCACTGTTCAGACTTGACTCGTGATTGGCTGCTGCGTTTCAGCGTGTTATTACTGTCTGATTTGATCGGAGGCAGGGGGTGGTCTCCAATCAAACAGAGAAAAGGTCCTAGAGAAGGTAATTAAATCCTGTCAGAGGCAATTATCGGTTCCAGGGCCATGACTCTGGCCCTGAATGCAGATGATCTGAAACTGTATTCTTGTAGAAATTCAAGAGGGCTCCTGGCATGGTTCAGCTAGGCATAAAGGAAGCAGCAGCCTTTCTGCAAACAATGCCGCTCTGTATTTTGAACCTTTCTGTCTTTTTCCCCCTTTACCCGAAGACTTCTGTTTTCACTGATCAAAAATATTCCTTTTCAGGTCACATTCTAATTAATTTAATAGACAAGGTTTTCCTTTCTTGTACATAAATAATGACGAGTTTTACCAAGGAACTTCTGCCCCCAACACTGGCTGTAACAAACAGCATTTAACAAGGCAAACCAAAGCATTTAATGGAAGGACACCAATCTGCAGTTTAGACCAAGGGAGAAAAAAATTTGAAAAGCACTCGCGTGGATGTTCTGCCTGAGGTGGATCCTGCCCTGTTTATACCTCACCACGCACACGATGGAGTTTGCTGTGTGACAAACCTTGAAGTTTCTCCAAGGTAGTCCAGTGATGCCAGCATGATGCATTTAACACCTATAGTTTTTAAAGGACAGAAATACACTGCAGCAGATTTTAGTGAGGAAAATGCTTCTCTCTACCCACCAAAAAATATTTAGGAAAGTTAAATTTTTAAACTGAGGCCTGGAAAATAAAAACAAAAAAAAAGTTATCTTTCTTTTAGGTTTTTATATTTATTTTGAGAGAGAGAGAGAGCAGGGGACGGGAAAGAGAGGAGAGGGAGAGAATCCCAAGCAGGTTCCACTGTGAGCGCAGAGCCCGAAGTGGGGCTCGAACCCACAAACCCTAAGATCACAACCTGAGCCGAAATCAAGAGTCAGGTGCTTAACCACCTAAGCCCCCGAGGCACCCCAGGAATATTGGTTTTTTAATTGGGAGGGAAAGCAAACACACACCCCATAGGTACAATATTGCTCAAATATACATAGAGGACTTCAGTTTTGTTTCCCTGTGTGATTTCTCTTCAACTGCTACTTGTCATTAAGTAAGCTTTGCAATGTGGTTTTTGCCCAAGAACTTAGCACTACAAAGTGAAGCTTTTTCCAGATCCTGAATATTATTAATTGTTCTCAATGATATTAATCTGTTCAGCATGAAAAACATTTGATCCAGTATGAACGTACATCATAAAGTTTCTATATCCTCACACCTTGGCTTTAACAGGCGTTATGAAATGCCAACCTTCCAAATGGATAGCCTTGATTTTGACCTTTGTGTTTTGTGAGCATGAGTATTATTTTTTCAAGAATAAGATGTTCAAAACACCATTAAAGCAATTTCTGTATTGTTGCTG
Source organism: Crocuta crocuta (assembly GCF_008692635.1). Taxonomy (NCBI): domain Eukaryota; kingdom Metazoa; phylum Chordata; class Mammalia; order Carnivora; family Hyaenidae; genus Crocuta; species Crocuta crocuta. The sequence continues at coordinate 3,836,271 of NW_027531873.1, read as the reverse complement.
ATGAAACCGTTTACCCACTAGAGTTTCTCCCAAGGGAAGAGTTAACTTTCCTCTAATCTTGGTTGTTTTCTTTGTTCCTAAACCACCATATTCTTTAATATGCCTGACTTTATTTGTTTTGTTGGAACATAAACAGATGCTTTAATCAAAACATCATTTTAAAAAAGTAGTCATTGCTACTAGTCCATTAATCAGGAAGATGTATCAGGCTAGGAGAGAAATTTGTGGGAGAAAATGTTAATAATAATGAAACTGTTTTGGACACTGGTCGGGTGCATTAAAAATAAAAGTCTCAAGTCCAGATCTGTACACATGACTCTGAAAATGATGTTTAATTCATTCTATATTGTGTTTTGGGAACAGCAAAGTCTTCATCTACTTCCCTAATAAAGATAAAATTGATATGTAGATAGAAGCAAACAGTTCACAAATCTGGCAGTTTTATATATTTTAGATCATTAGAACTAAGTTTCACTACTATTACATAACAATTTTGCTTTTCCTTCATCTGAGTGACAGCTCTGTTTTACTTGTGAGCTAAGATGTTTATTTTTATTTGACCAATCATTGTACATAACTGTGTGGTTAGATTGCTTGGTTTGGTTTGGTTTTGTACTAAAGTCATGGCTGTCTTTATTAAAACACCTCTTTTGAAAGAAGGCTCCCTCTTTGAAGAAAATAAACAAGTTTTATATGGAAAATACAAAAAAATTGAAGTATTTTCTCCAAATATTTAAGATCTGTGCTCCCAAACAAGAAAAAAATGAAAAAAGATAAGATAAAAGACTGGACCATGTGCTCAGTTTACTTGAGACTCTGTTCTCAAGGTTCTGTTGCCCCAGATGTGCCTTTTAAGCTGCCACTAGACTGGAAACTACTTGAGGACAAAGATCATGTCCTACTCCGTCTCGTATACCCAGACAACCAGTAATTTGAAGACTGTATCATTCTCCCCATATGGGCCTCTGTGAGATGGAACCACTCCCAAGCGGAGATTTTGGAAATCATCAGTGACTATATAGTGATATTATTTAATCAGAGAAGATTAATTAAAATGTCCTGTTAGGGAGTGGACCCTGATCTGAGGACAATTACCTCTGTCAAAGTGTGTAATTTATGCTCTAAATGAAGATGAGAACTTCTTTATGCTATTACTTTATTCTGTTAGCATTTAAGCACTAACCATCAGAATTGCCTTCATGTAAAATATGTGAAGTTATTAGAATTATAAAGGTGAGCTGTCTGCATGTGTAAAGAGGACTCTCCAGGGGACATTATATGGTGTTCAATATTAAAATGTATTGTAATATTCACAATGTTTATGCTACCCTATGTTCAGTTGCTTTGGTCAATGTTGTTGGAATGGGGGAAAAAAGGATTTGTCTTTTAATTGGTCTCTTCCAGATTTCTGGTGAGATTCCTACCACTACTGGGTGTAGAAGTATACAGCCCAAACAAAGCCCATTGGGTATGTGGTGCATCTGGGAACAATACTTTATGAACAATAATAGGAGCCTGTATACGTTCCCTGCCCAACACCAGAATAACCCCACTGACTACTGAGTGCACTGAAAATACATGACTATATAAGATAAAAACCCACTGCAGTTCTTATTTGTAAGTTGGAACACCTCAAAAGCAACTGAAAAAAAAAAGATGACATGAAAATCACTATTAAGCAACATGTACTAAGAACTATATATTTTTTTAAAAGGGGGTTGGCAGTGAAAAATTAGCTGGACCTTGCCACAAAGGGAATGAAAAAAATTAACTTTCACTGTTTGGGGATGTCGCTGTGAATTTGCTGTATTGCAAGCTGCATATTCACCCCTCAAGGGATCTGAAAACTTATCAGATTTTATTAATTTATTGGCTCTGCGCTGAGGTGTATTGTAAACCAATTTTAAGTACTTCATTTTCGTATTTATTCACTGCTTACTAAACGAAGCAGCCTTTCCTACAAACCCCAAGGGTTTCCATAATCAGTTATATTATGCCTTTCCTCAACCTGAGGATATGAAATCTAAATACATTTAAATATTTTATTTGATGTTTCTTAATGGGTGTCACCTTCATTCTTAATTTGCAAAATTAGGGACATTTTCTTTCCACAGCAGCCTCAGAGTTGCAGATTCAGGGTGTGATTGAAGAAGTGTCCCCTCTATTTTTAGTAGATGGCATTTTTTTACCCCCTTCTTCTGGAGATATAAAAAATCTGGAAATGTGGTGGTGGGGTATAACTACTAATTTTTTTTAGTTGACCATGAATATATTTTTTATTTCTCATTTGCTAAAGTTTGTATATAGTTGACCTACAATATTATATTAGTTTCAGATGTACAACATAGTGACCTGAAAATTGTATACATTATGAAATGCCCACCAGAATAAGTGGAGTCACCATCTGTCACCAAAGTTATTACAATATTATTGACTATATTCCCTATGCTGTACTTTTCATCCCCATGACTTATTTATTTTATCGCTGGAAGACTGTACCTCTTGAACCATAGAAATACTAATTTTAGAATGACTGTGAAGTTGAGTGGCAGGGCCAGAGAATGGTGGGGAGGAGAGGAGAGCTGTGGTTTGGCACCAGGAGATCTGAAGGCCAAGAAATGGGAATAAAGGAAAGATGGAAGTAATGAAGGAAGGGCTGCTGGGAGAGAGATGAGGTAGAAGTGAAGGGTGGAGGGTGCCTGGATGGCTTAGTCGGTTGAGCGTCCGACTTTGTCTCAGGTCATGATCTCATGGTTCGTGGGTTCGAGCCCCATGTGGGGCTCTGTGCTGACAGCTAGCTCAGAGCCTGGAGCCTGTTTCAGATTCTGTGTCTCCCTCTCTCTCTGACCCTTCCTGATCACTCTCTCTCTCTCTCTCTCTCAAAAATAAATAAAACATTAAGAACAATTTTTTAAAAAAGAAGAAAAGGGTGGAAATAAAGAAAGAAAACCTCCTTGGTGAGTTGGAAGGAGAGGGGCACCTGACTAGACCTCACAGGAGAGACTTGGTTCTAGATCAGGCCGTGTCCTAATTAGCCCCCAAGAATGTTACTTCTAATCAGTCCTGCTCAGCATCTGCTGCATTTCTTTCCCTCCTCCCAGGCTTACCAGATAAAATACAGGACCCTTAGTTAAACCCAAATACCAGACAAATACTGAATACTGTTTTATTAAAAATATGTCCCAAGTATTGCATGGGTCACACTCATACTAAAAGATTATTCACTGTTTGTGTGAGATTCAAATTTTATTGGTACTTTCTTTGCTAAATCTGGCAATTCTACCTACCCACTGGAGACTGTTACAGGAAGATGCTGAGCTTCTCCAAACCTGAGGGCCAATGTCAGTGTCAGTATGAAAACTGACCCTTGACTCAAATTTGTACTAAGAACTTTAAGGTTAGTTTATTTCTTGCCTCTTACCTCTGTCAAGCAGGTTGCAATAAAAGAATGGTTCTAGGGACACCTGGGTGGCTCAGTCGGTTAAGCATCTGACTTTGGCTCAGGTCGTGATCTCACGGTTTGTGAGTTTGAGCCCCACATCGGGCTCTATGCTGACAGCTCAGAGCCTGGAGCCTGCTTCAGATTCTGTGTCTCCCCCTCTCTCTGCCCTCCCATGTTCATGCTCTGTCTCTGTCTTTCAACAATAAATAAATGTTTAAAAAAAAGAATGTTTCTAACTATGAGGTGTCAAATAATATAATAATCAGGTGATAACAATTATTTTTTTCATTGTTTTATAGTTGACACTTTGAGATCTGAGGAGATGAGGTGCCAACAGATAAATTTCAATAGCTTCCTGAGCTTAGATGAGAGTGATAAACTGCCAATGGTGGTAGATATAAAAAGTAGGAAATAATATGAGGATGATGGGGAAGTGGAGGTAAATTTTTTGAGTGAGGGAATTTGATAAAGAACAGGCATCAACAGTGAAAGAAGATGCTGAATGAGAATGGGCACTGTTGGGTGCTTTGTGAATCTCAGGAAACAGCAAATTCAACTCTCTGGGCCTCCCTTTTCTCCCTGGTGAAATCAGTTGCTTGGACGAGATAGCAAATTTTTGACATGCTTACAACCACTTCCCTTTCCATAACCATCCAGACTTTGATAACCAATTACATCCCACTGTCTTGTTCAACCTTGACATGGCTTCCTCATCTCCTTCAGTTAAACAATCCAGGCAACTCAATTAATACATTAGAGAAATAAAATAGGAGATGAAAACCTATTCCTTTACCCTAGACTGAATTAGCTCAAACAACTTGTGCAGTATTAAAATTCTTTCATGCCTGATGTGTCAAAATCTCCTTACTTCCTTCTAATTCTCCTTTAGGAGATGATACAAGCAGTAGCATATTATAATTTGACCCCTCACATCAAATGGCTTCAAGTTCCAGAAATAAAAAAGATATGTGTTCTTTTCAATCTATTTTTCAAAATTCTGAACAGAGAAAACAAAAAAAAGACATTTAAATTTAATTTTATCAAGATGAAGGGAAAAATTGATTTTTGACCACATTATCAGATATATAGATTTCAAGGAACCAGCATTATTTTGTGAATATGTTTTTTCCCTTTCCCACATATGTCAGATTGTAAATCCATTTTGAAGTTACAATGACTGGTTTTGTTGTTGTTGTTTTATTAGATTTTCCTTAAAGCAGAACCCCAATCTGGCCTTGAAAACAAGTCTCCTCAAAACACAAAACCAACCCTTCCTTCAAAGATCATCTGCATTTCTCCTTTGTTCTTACAGAAAGTGGCACTTCCAAATTACACATCGTGTTGGAAAATTGTGGAACAGGTTGCCACCCAGTTTTAAGAGAAAGCTTATTAGCATATCTTGAATAATCTTACCCTCTTCTTATGATACCAGAGGTTGCAGGAATGTAAGATAAGTCATGTTTTGAATTTTATTTCATCAAACAACCTTTAACAAAGCCCATACTGACTATATATTGAATATAGTTGGATTATATGAAAAAGCTGACTGTCTTCCTAAAACTTACACATTCTTTGGGTCATTGTATACTTTAAAAAATATGCTGTGTTCTTTTCATAATATAAATATAACAGATACTTAGTGTGGAAAAGCTTGCAAACACAGACAACACAAAGAGAAATAATGATTCACATTTCTTCCATCCAGAAGTCACTATGCTTATCATACTTTTACGTTCTTTATGTTCCTTTATGCTCTCCCCCTTCTCTCTCCTTCCCTTCCCCCCCTACCCCCTTCCTCATTCCTTTCTGCCATCTCTCTGGCATCATGAAGCATCTATTGCTTTCGTTTTGTCCCTGATTTACCTTTAGCAACATATTATGCAAATGATTCAGATAAATGTACATACTTCCTCAATATTTTTTCCTTGGAACTTATTTGGAAATATGTTCACATTTTGCATACTGTCCCTAATTAAATATTATCCATCAATAACTTGAAACCTTCAATCAGTTAACTATTATTCATCATGTTTTTTAGATTGTACCTGCTTCATTTTTTCTGTTCTCTATGATAGATACTAATAACAATGACTCTATATTGTATTGGCATAGAACTATTTTAACTCTTTCACATATTATCTTCCTAGAGTGTCATAGCCACCCTTCCAGAAAAGTAGGTGGGAAAAGCTCTCTTATCCTCATTACTACAGAAGAAGAAACAGCTGAGAAAAGTTTATGGTAAACTAGTTAGTGGCATTGGCAGGTTAGAGACTAACTTTCCTAATTCCTCTTCAAAACTCTTTCTTGAGCAATACCTAACCTTCTAAAAACACATAAAAAGAGTTTTTAAAGAAAAACACCATATGTATAACATTTAATGTTAAAAAAGGGAACTCAAATAGAATTTGCCACTTTGTCAGACTCAACACACAATTTTGATGTGATGCCAGGATCTAAGGAGGATTCATTACACTGAAAATAGACACTTCAAAGTAAGCAGAGTGGACAAATTAACTCATCATGAACAGATGATAGTTGTTATGTTCAATTACTTTGTGAGTTCTTTTCTTCAGAATATTATGCAGTATGTTGCAACTATCTAATGTTATTTGGTGTCCAGTAGGACATTGACCTTAATGAAGAAAAAAAAAATCTCTATGTGCTTCCTTAGTCATGAAGAGCTTAAGAATATGAAAATTGTTATGCCTTTAAAAATTAAAGTGGGAGGAAAAAAAATAGAATCTGAATTTTAAAATTTACACTCACAGTATGACCAAAAGGTGAGAGTTTTCCAAACTGAGCCTGGCTGCTTTCTGTAGGAATGACATTCCCGCACAGGTGTCTGCTGACTCAGTTTTGGCTTTATACTTGGAAACCCTGCAGAGGTAAAGAAATTTCTAGCACATGGTTGTCAAAATATTAAGCCATTCTTTAAAAAGAAGTCTTTATGGAATTCTAGTGTATGAAATAAAGAAATGTGGAGCAACCATGGTTAAAGCAGGAGTGACTGGAGGATAAATCCCAATACCTCAAGATTTATTCATATATATTCATTGATTTATTAAAATTTTTGTAACGTTTATTTTATTTTTGAGAGAGAGTGGGGAAGAGGGAGAAAGAGAGGGAGACAGAGGATCTGAAGCAAGCTCCGGGCTGACAGACAGCAGAGAGCCCGATGTTGAGCTCGAACTCATGAACGGTGGGATCATGATCTAAACCAAAGTTGGACACTTAACTGACTGAGCCACCTAGGCATGTCTCATTCATTCATTTTTAAACATCTGCTGTCATTGGTGATGGGGACCCATTGGAGGGCAAAAAGAAACAAGGTCTCTGACCTCATGAAGCCTACAGTCTAGTAGAAAAGACAGATACTGATCAGTTAATCCTCTTATCAGGTATAAAGCTATGGCTCTACTGTAATGCACAGATGTACATAATGGTATAAGAAGTTTTAATGGGTGACATAGTCTATTTGAAGAGGTCAGAGAAGTCTTCTCCAATGGAATGGTGCTTGGGCTTGGATTTGTAACATGAATGGACATTTACTAAGGAAAGGGGACAATTAAGGTATGCTAGGAAGAGGGAAAATTATGTGCAAAGATCTATGCCCAGAGGTGAATGAGAGGAATTGAAAAATTAAAAAAGAAATCAGTCCTGGATCAGGGACAAGAGAGGGATATATCAAATGAGATGGGGCTAGACGGGCAGGTAAAGGCCAAGCCATGTTGGGGGACAGCTGGCTGTGTTCAGGGATTTTGTCATTGTCTTTGGAACAATGGGTGTATGTGGCATGACTCGATTTGCAGTTTTGAGAAGATCACTCTGTTATGGTGTGTAGAGTACTCTGGGGAGGAGACTGTCAATAGCTGTGAGTAGGTAAGTCAATGGACGAGTGCTGTGATCCAGGCAAAAGAGGACAAGAGAACAGTGGAGAAAATATAAAGCAGGGGATGGATTAGAGCTGTTTAGAAAGGAAAAATTTGCAGGACTGAGAAAATATTAGGGGAGAGTTGGGAGGGGAGAAGAGGCCAAGAGTGGGTTTCTGACTGGTGAAATAGGGAACAACCGATGACAGGGTTCATCCCTTTAGAGCAGGGACAGCAAACTGGAAAGCCAAATCTTGCCTGCTGCTTGTTTTTGAAAGTAAAGTTTTACTGGAACACAGCCATGCTCATTTTTTTTAACATATAATGTGTGGCTGCTTTTCTGCTATAAATGCAGAGCCGAGTAACTGCACCAGAGACTGGCTCACAAAGCCTCAAATATTTATTTTCTGAGTCTTCCCCCCAAAAATTTGCCAACCCTGGCATTAGAGAGGGACTACTGGAAACAAACATGAGTTTGAGAGGAAGATAAGAGTTTGGTTTCATACGCATGTGTTCGAAGTGCTTTGAAAAAGCCAAGAGAGGAGTCAGGTGGGAAGTTACATACAGGAGTCTCCAGATACGAATCAAGTGCATGAGGCTTGTAAGGAAGTCATGAATAGGGATGAAGTCAGCTAAGGTGGGGGAGGGGGGCAGTTAGAGTCACAAAAAGAAGATGCCTAGGACAGCGCCTGGAGAAACTCCATCATTCGAGGGCCAGGTAGTGTAGTGGGTAGAGAGTGTGTGATGTCAAAGCATGTGGCATTACCGAAGCCAGGTGTCTTAGTTTCCTAGGGCTGCTGCCACAAAATGCCACAAGCAGGAGGCTTAAAACCACACACATTTATTCTCTCACAGTTCAGGAGGTCAGAACTCTGAAATCAAAGTGTTGGTGGTGTTGGCTCTTTTCTAGGGGTCTAGAGAGAGAAAATCTATTCTACCTGTTTCTTAGTTTGTGGTGTTGCTGGCAATCCTTGGCTTATGGACATGTCACTCCGGTCTCTCTGTTGTCACATGGAGTTTCCCTTTTCTTTTTTAAGTTTCTTTATTTGATTTGAGGGGAGGAGGGTTAAAGAGAGGAGGGAGAATCCCAAGCAGCCTCTTGGGATGAGTTCTCTTCTGCTGTCAGCATAGAACTGGATGTGGGGCTTGATCTCACAAATCTTAAGATCATGACTTGAGCTGAAATCAAGAGTCAGACGCTTCACCATCTGAGCCACCCAGGTGCCCCTGGAGTCCTTATATGTCTCTGTATCTGTCTCTTCTCTTCTTATAAGGACAACAGTCCTATTGGATTAAGGGCTTATCCTATTCCTATATGACCTCCTCTTAATTTAACTAATTACATTTGTAGTGATCTTGTTTCCAAATAAGGTCAAATTTTGAGGTTTGGGGTGTACCTGAATTTCAGGGGGACATGATCCAACCCAGAATACAAGGGGAAAAGGTAAGTGTCCAAAGGAGGCCATGTTACTAGCATCTGATGCTGAGGAGAGGTCCAGGGAATGGTTTCAAACTTGTTCCAGTTTATTGGAAAGTGGAGACCTGTAGATACAGGTTAAGTAGATTATGCTTAAAACTGGATGTGCAGATTCCCTTTTTGTTTCTGGTCATGCTAGAGTGTTATTGATGACATGTACTGGAGAGTCCATCTTTATCTTTGAGAGATGGCCCAGTCGGAGTCCCTCACATGGCCCAGGGGTCCTGGCTCGGGAGCAATGTGAGAGTACAGATGCCACCTTTGGAATTTCTCTTTTTTGATCTCTGCAACCACTTGATTTCCCTTGGAGATCTTTCCTTAAGTAATATCCAAGCCCTCTCCTATTTAGAGTGCACAAGGGCTAATGGGATCACTCACTGAGGTGAAATGGTTGCAGATGGTAATGTGAAAAGACTAATTTATTTTCAGAGGCTTTTAGGAATTCATGTGCTTTTAATGATAGCTTACTATAACCACAAATCCCTCATTTTCATTCTTTAAAGGGAGAGGATATTGCCCATTATTAACAACAGAGGAAGATAGGGTAGGCAGCTAATTGACCCAGCAAAGCTGACACAATTGCGGTGGGGTTATGAAAGCTGAAGAGTTTTACTATGCTCCTAGGACTTTTGTCTCATTTTTTATATCGACTTTTTTGACCTCTTGGCAAGCCATTTTCACCTGCTCGTCTCTCTTCCTCAGTCAGGCTTCCAGCTGCCAGGCCCACAGTGAGGTCGGTTTTCTACGATCTTTTTTTTCATCGAAAAGCTGATGCTGCTGTGTCCTCCCACGGGCGAGTGGACAGCTTCTTCCTGAAGAGGGCAAAAATGGGTGGGACTATTCCTGTCTGTCACTCTGCTCTGGGATTCTGGTATCTGCTGCTTCTTAAACCAAGGGATGGGGATGACACGTTGCCTGTCACTAAGGATGAGGGAAAATGGGGGTAGGTGGGAATGGAAAGATGTGTTTTCTTTTAATCTTGACAGGAAGGGAGGGGGGGGAAAAAGCCTTCCAGAGCTATAGATTGTAAACTTCAGGAGGGAAAATGTTGGTTTCTTCCCTGGTTCCTTAAGCCAGGTAGACTTGGTGGTACCACATATCTGTAATTCTAATAGGCCAGGGGGCCTAAGACAGCACACAGCAAGGCCAGAGTTTGCATTTGCTGAAAGCGTCCATGCCTTCCACCACCATTTCTACTCATATTGGATTCTTGGTTCTGCTACCCAGATTTATGTCTGTCACTGAGTTGCAGGTTTATTCTCAGAAATTCCAGGTCTTGGATTTTTCTGAGGGGTTTTTAGAGGGCTACTCTGGCCATATGAAGTCTGTCAGCTCACAAAATATCTCTTAACCTATTATGTCCTCTTTATATGTGTACATATAAATGGAATATATCTTCCTTCTAGGGATGGATATGAGAGTTCAGTGGAAATATCATGAAAGATACCTCATATACAGTAAGCACTTAATAATGGTTGGAACAGAGGTGCCTGTGTGGCTCAGTCAGTTAAGCATCTGACCTTTGGCCCAAGTCATGATCTCATGGTTTGTGGGTTCAAGCTCCACATCAGGCTCTGTGCTGACAGCTCAGAACCTGGAGCCTGCTTCAGATTCTGTCTCTCCCTCTCTTTCTGCCCCTCCCCCACTCACACTCTATCTCTCTTGGTCTCTCAAAAATAAATAAAAATGTTTTAAAAAATTTTTAAAAATGGTTAGTATGATCATCATCATTACAAGGAGAATCCATGGTGAAAATGTTTTAGATACATATAATGAAATTTGATATGGTTGATTTCCAGGTAATATTAGTTATATTACCTACATGGACATGTTTTCTATATTTTATTCATAATTCTACTTTCTACTGTTATAAAATCCCTTAAATGGCAATCAAAAGTAATTGTGGATTATTTGGAGAGATTAGAAATAGGCAGGTAGAAAAAAATAGTTAAGGAAATTGTATTTGCTTTGGTCGTATATGTTGTCTTAGGCATTCTAAAATTTGTCTTTCCATATCCGTGTCCCACCCCTCTATGCTTCTATACCCAGTTCTGTTTCCTGGAAAGCTACCTTCTATGGACTGAAGTTCCCTTATCTTTTCCTGAGGGGGAGGCATCAGTAGAAGATTGGAAGGTGAGAATAAAGTAAGTTCAGGTTCTGTTTCCCTGGCTCCTCTCCCTACAGTTATAGGCACAGATGTCTCAAAGTTCCCATAACCTATTCTTCCTCATATCTTCCCCATTGTTCTTTCAAGCTTAAGGATGGTGACCGTTCCTAGATGTTGTTGACATTGGGATATTTCACCCTTCCTTGCAGGTTTCTTTTAACCTTTCCCAGACCCTTATACATAGACCGTTTGTTAAACTCTTCTCAATTAACTCGTTTCAATATGCTACCAATTTTTTTCACTAATACACGAGTGTTTCACCAATTACAATGTAATTTGCCACCATAGCTGAATTTTATTTTTTTAATTGTTTAAAATTTTATTTTATTTTTAATTTTAATTCCAGTATAGTGAACATACAGTATTATATTGGTTTTAGGTGTACAGTTCAACAATTCCATTTATCACCCAGTGCTCATCTGCCAAGGACACTCCTTAATCCCTGTCACCTATTTCACCCATCCCTCCACCCACCTCTCCTATGGTAATGATCAGTTTGTACTCTATACTTAAGAGTCTGTTTCTTGGTTTCTTTCTCTCTTTTTTTCCCTTTACTCATTTGTTTTGTTTCTTACATTCTATATATGAGTGAAATAATACCATAGCTGAATTTTGAATAATGATTTTAAAAATAGCACCCAAGATTCAAAGGAAATTAGTCCAATGTATTTGTCTTCAATTTCAAATGTTGAACGGAAACACTGAAATGATGATCACCTACACTAATCACTAATCTTTAGATTTACTGTTTTCTTAAATTTAAAAAAATAATGTCTTTGTTTTATTTTGAGAGACAGAGAGTGAGTGGGAGAGGGTCAGAGAGAGAGGAAGACACAGAATCTGAAACAGGCTCCAGGCTCTGAGCTAGCTGTCAGCACACAGCCCGACGGGGGGCTCGAACCCACGGACTGTGAGATCATGACCCGAGCCGAAGTCAGATGCTTAACCTACCAGCCACCCAGGCTTCCCATGTTTTGGTTTTTTTTAATTTTTTAATGTTTTATTTATTTTTGGGGGGGGGCAAGCAGGGGCAGGGGGGGATGGGAAGGGTCAGAGAGAGACACACACATAGAATCTGAAGAGAGGCTCCAGGCTCTGCGCTAGCTGTCAGCCCAGAGCCTGGTGGGGGGGGGGGAGGGACAAACCCACAAACGGCAAGATCGCGACTTGAGCCGAAGTCGGTCGTTTAACCGGCTGAGCTACCCAGGCGCCTTGAAATATATTGTTATTTTTACCTCTATTTCAGTGCCTACTACCCAGGATAATACAGGATGTATGAAAACATAATAAAGGTAGTCCACATTTGTAAGGATTTACTATGTTCCAGGCAACCTTTAAACCATTTCAGTGCTCAAAATAGCACTATGAAGTAGTTACTGTTGGTATCCATTCTGCTTTATAGATGAGAAACTGAGATGTGGAAAAGCTAAGAAGTATGGTCCAGATCCCATGGCATGTAAATGGTTGAGTCATGCTTTCAACGGAAGCATCTGATTTCCAACTCCAACACCTGGAACCATTGTGCTGCAAATGACCCACCATTGTTGTCATCAAATGATTTTGTAGCAAATTTCAAAGGTGAATGAATGTATCAGTCAGAGTTCCATCAGGGAATGGATGACATGCTCGAAATTGCTAACTGAGAAATGTTTAATAAAGGACTTATTACAGAGTTTAGGGAAAGCAATGGGTAAATCCTCTAGGGCTGGTAATATTGGGGAGTTTTAATACCCTACACCTAAAAGGATGTGATAGGGAGGGGTAGTAGAATCTAGAGAGACTAGATATAGCAATAAGCGAGGATTGCCGGGTAAAATCTGTGGCATTTAGCTGAGGAATGCAGTCGGCTGCCCTGACCACACAATGAAGGAGGCAGAAGAAATGCTTCTCTCTCCTTTCCCTCCTATGCATCCATATCCTGCTGTTCTCTCCTGTTGGAGACAAATAGAATACAGAAAGCCAAGAGCCCAGTTGATCGTCTATAAAGCTTTACCTACCAGATCCAAAGCAAGATGGGGAATATCTTGGAGGAGTAACAGGAAATACTCAGCAGAGTGAATTTTTCTATTAAGGAAATGTTTTTTTGCTCCTGGAACAGTTTTATACAAAACTGAAATCTAAACTAAAATTAGCATATTCAACAAGGTGTTAAAAAAGATCCCTTTTTTCCTTTTCTTTATTTTCATTGCTTTTGGAAAGGAGCTGAGCTTTTGTAAATACCCCCACATATTGTTTGCTTAGTTAAATCTTTGTGACAAAAATGCTTGTATGTCTTTGAATATGTAAGTATAACTCAGTGGATAGAAGCCACATTTTGTTTCCAAACAGTTATCAACTCAAAAGAGTGAATCACCTTTAGGCTATTGTGTATAGTTATCACAATACATAAAGGGATACTTTAGGCTAGAATAATTTAAAGCCATTCACATTTTTAATACTAGAGATTGGACCAATCTAATCATAAAAGTTTTAAAAAACCTTTAGAAATTGTATGAACCTTTTAGATGATCTGGTTTAACTTCCTACTCATTGAAAGAATGCTCTCTATAAGTGATCCTAAAAGATCACTTTCCATGCTTTGAATCCATTAATTGAGGAGACCAAACTTTCTAGAATCCTATGACATTACTGATCTATAATTCTCACTTTTTCCAGAATGGACTTTACCCTCTTTTCTATTATTATTTCTATAGTATCTTCACATTATACCATTATATTATTGGTATATTGAAAATATATTGAATATAGCTATATTCAATTTTTGAAAATATTGCTTCAAGTTATCTAATTTCTTAAATGAGCAGAGGCTAGAACATGGCAGTGCAGAATGGAACAGTGAATTAAAACTTGGTTCGCCTATCTAAGCATTTCTTGGGGAAGGAAGAAAAAATGTTGAGATGCTATGCTTGATTCAAGCTAGCATATTCACCTGGATGGGACTGTATACTTGAGTATGTATAAAGTGTTCTGTTTTACATATTTCATTTGATCCATACAATTAGATAGATACTACTATGCCTATTTTATGGCTATGAAAATCAATTCATTTCCTATAGACAGACAGAACCAAAACTCTGTCCTAATTCTGTCACAGTTCAAACAATGTTTTTCAAGACAGAAGAAGAGAGAAGGAGAAATGCCTCTGTAGGGGGTGCTTAGGAATGTGCACGGGCATTTATTATTAATTTTTTGACTATCACAATGATTGGGGGTGTTACTGGTGGCCAAGGTTGCCAACACAATAGTGTTCAATTAAGAAACACTGACTTAACCCACCTTAAAATAAAGTGGAACACTGAAATTGTTTAGATCTTAGGGAGAAAATTAGAATATTCACACATTATTATTTTATAGAGTTTGATTATGGCTATATGCTTTTGCCTTTTAAAAGACTGTGGAGGGGGGAGAAGTTAGATTTTTTATAAAAGAATCTAATGGATCTGGATGAAGAAAGTGGATGCTGAAGGGAAATCTTCATATTCTGAAATAAGTAGAGGACCATGTGGTTGCAAATTCTGTTGAATTCTAGAAGCCTCATTTTCCATCATGGTTGAAGTTGCTATGAAGAAGTAAAGGTGTATTATGCGGATTGCCAGTATTTATGAGTGTTCCAGGCAGCACATTTTAAGCCGCTAAACTGATGCTTGAAAGGCTTCTGGGAAGCCTTATTGTTAAGCTCATCTCCTCTCTTGTAGTAGATGAGTTATAGCCCAGCCATGGGCTCATATGCTTTCTTGTATATGTTCAATAATGCAAATTGGCTGGAGGGGGGAACAAATATTTTGAACTTAACAGTCTCCCTTTTGCTCTGATTTGAGAGATGCAGACAAAGAGAAACATCTTCTTGGATGATTCAGTCTCTGTATTAACCTTCCCACTGCCAGGCCATTCCTCGTTTATTCTCTTCTCTACACATGCAAGAGTTCTCTACGATACTGGCTTTTAGTTTGTGTTCAGAGGTTACAAGGCACTTCCTTGGGGGTCACTGTAGGAAGAAGTGAAGTAAGGATCAGGGTGTAAGTGAGGTGAGAGGTTGGGTGCAAGCTGAGGGCAGTCTGACTCCAGAGCATGTGCTCTTAATCATTACAATGTAGACCAGGTTCAATGCTAGCTCTATCCCTTATAAGCTGTTGATCTTGAGCAGGTTACCTAACAGGATATGTAGAATGAGGGGGAAATAGTAGCACTCATGGAATTATGAAAATTTAATGAAATGATGGAGGTAAAAGTATCTCATCTACAGTAAGCACCCAATAAATGCAAACTATTATTATTATCTATCATCTGGTCCTATCCTCTTTCCCCAGCTTCTACTCTGTCTTGACAATTCCACAATGTACACTATAGTAATATCAGAATAACTAGTCAGCATCCTGCTAAAGCTTATGCTGTACCTCTTCTATGAAATACCACTCTTCTGCTCTATGGGGCACAATCCCAATATCCTTCCATGTCCAGCTAAAACGTCCACCTGGTTCACTTATCAGGATGAACTATACCCTCTCTCGGCTTCTGATGCAGACACATAGCCAGTAACCAGCTTCTAACTCCTCTTTGCTTACACAACCCAGACTCTGTTTATGGCAGTGATATGCCACACCCTTGGAAAGATCATGATTGTTCTAAACCAGTCTAAACCAGCAATACCTTTCCCTGCTTTCCTAAGCTTCATTGTATCTGGAAGTGGTCATAAGATCCATTTCTGGCCAATAGGATAGGAGGGTAAATCTCCTGGGGGAATGTCTGAAGAATTCTTCGCTTTTTCTACAAAGACAGTAATGTGACTGCTTTCCCTGTCTTATCTCCTTTTCCTCTTTCCTTCATTGAAGATGTTAGACCCATCACAGTAGCTGCCATCTGTGAAAATGGGCGGTAAGTTTGAGAGAAAAGTCTAGAAAATTGATAGAAAGTTGACTCTAACGTAACAGGGTTGCTCAACCAATGGAAACCACCTAACCTCATATTTTTTATTATGTGAGAGAATAGCCTTTATTTTTTAAGCCCTTGAAAGTCAAATTTTGTATTATTGTAGCTAAATGTGTTTCCAGCTAAAGAGAAGTAAGAGTATTTAAAAATCTACAGCTCAGATGTTTTTGTTTAATATTATATACAGTCATTGCAGAAAACTTACAGAGTACGAAAGGACCTGTGCTGGACTATTTTTCTAACTATTTGGGGCCTCTCTAAATATTCAGAAGAATGCAGTTCTTCCCTATGAACGCAAGGTATAGCCTTGTGGCTTGTTTAGACCAACGAAAAGTGAGGGAAGTGCCTGTGCCACCTTTAATAAAAAGCCATTTGTTTTTACCTGTGTCAGGAGACTGGACTGAGAGCTTACCCTGCAGTCATGGATAAGAAAGATAAGAGTATGGGAGAGGGCTGTATCTAACAAGAAGGCAGACACGAAGAAAAGAGACAAATACAGTATTGGGATCATTTCTTTGTGAAGCATAAGTGAACTTAAACTGATTGATTTAGAACCAGAAGAAAAAGAAGAGAAAGAAAGTGTATTTGTAGTTATTATTTCCTCCATTAAAAATTATTAGTAGTAATTTTCATAAACATTTAAAAAAATTTTTAAAAAGGGAGGGCTCCTGGGTGGCTCAGTTGGTTAAGCATCTGACTTAGGCTCAGGTCATGATCTTGCAGTTCTTGGGTTCAAGCCCTGTGTCGGGGTCTGTGCTGACAGCTCAGAGCCTGGAGCCTGCTTTGGATTCTGTGTCTCCTTCTCTCTCTACCTCTCCGCTGCTCATGCTCTGTCTCTCTCTGTCTCTCAAAAAAATGAAAAAAACACTTAAAAATTTTTTTTAAAAATTACTAGTAGTAATTTTCAATGCATTTAAAAATATTTTAGCTATGTCGTATTCTTGCAAAAACTTTTATAGTAGGATTATTTCCCCTGCAATTAAAGTTCTTTAGAACTTTCTTCATTATTACTCAATGTCCTATCATTCAAAAACACTTTTTATAAACCACATAAAGGGCATCTGTGTCATTATTATTTGTGTGAACACATAGAGCCTTCTTTAGGATTCCTTATATATTTCTGTAGCCAAGTATCTACCCCAGTACCTGATATATAAACTCTCAATTTTTTTTTATTCAAGATAAGAGGAGAGAGCAGAAATGATATACTACTGTAGAAGAGATATAGTAGGAAGCACAGGAAAAATGTCAACAACATAAACCACATTTTGTCTGGGTCCCTATTTCTTTTTGAAATTAATCATTTATAACTTCTCTGTCTATCCCTGTTATATCCCGTTTCTCACTGCCTTGTTGATATTGATAGAAGGACTCCAGAGAACTACATGCTAAAAGGTGACTGCTTTTTGTCACATAATTAATTAAATAATTTATTCATTTTTTTAGATAAAATTTTTACTAAATAAATGCTTATCATGTGCCAGGTCATGTTGTAGGCCCAGCAGGCACAGAGGTAAATATGATAGCCAAGGTCTCTGTTTTATATAACTCCGCATTCTGCTAGGGACAGAGGAAAGGTAGAAAACAAAGAAATTCACAGAGAAACAGACAAATGACTTGGCACAGAGATGTGTTATGAAGGAAATAAAATGGGGTCATGTTGTGTAGACAGCAAGTGGGGAAGCGGAGAAAGGAGTGGGTGGCTTTTAGCCTGGGTCATGAGAAAAGGTCTCTTAGAGATGACCTTTGCCAACAGCCCCCACAAGAGATATTCAGCCATTTGAAGATGAGATGCATGAGTGTGCCTGGCAGAAGGAACGGCAGGTGCAAAGGCCCTAAAGAATGAGCTCTACATACTTGAGGGGAAAAAAGGACAAAATGATGAGTGAGGGGAGTTGGAAGAGATGAGGGGAGGAGCTTGGCAGAATCCAGACTATGCTCAGTTTTAAAAAGCATGATAAAGACTTTGGATTTACTCTAAGAAGGTGAGGAAACTAGCAGAAGACTTTGTGCATTGGAGCAAAATTAGAACACAGTCTGATTTCTTTTTTAATTTAGTTTACTTATTTTTAGAGAGAGAAATGGAGAGAGACAGGGTGTGTATGCATGAGTAGAGGAGGGGCAGAGAGAAGGAGAGAGAGAATCCCAAGCAGGCTCTGCACCATTAGTGCACAGAGCCTGATGAAGGGTTCGAACCCATGAACCAAGAGATCATGACCTGAGCTGAAGTCAAAAGTTGGGTGCTCAACCAACTGAGCCATCCAGACACCCCCAGAGTCTGATTTCTGTTCAGAAATGTTCACTGAGCTGCTGTGTGGAACAGTGGCAGTGAAAGGAAAAGAATTAAAGTGGAGAGAGTAGTTGGAAGGCATTGCAGTTCTCTGGACAAAAGTTGGTGGTGGCTTAGACTATGATGTTTTGGTGAAGACAGAGCAAAGCGAATGGATAGGGGATGTGTTTTGGAAGTAGAGCCAGCAGAACTTGTTGGAAGGTTGTACCTCTTTTGGGTCTCCTTTGTACTTTGTGCTGTGTTGCTGGATGTGAGCCTGTGTCAAAATGTCTCCCTTGGAACCCTGGTCCTACCACTTATAGACTGTGTCATTTGGAACAAGTCACTAGACTCCTGTGCTTCAGTTTCTGCATGTTTCACACACTTTGCAGGGTCAAATAAATGAATCAATGCGTCTGGAACACTTAGCACAATGTTTGGTCCATAGGCAGAGTTTGAAACAATTTTAGCAGTTATTATTATTGTTAGAACTATGGGATCGATAGCATTTTATTCAAAGACAAGTATACTTAAACCACTTGGCCTGAAGCGGGTAGTGAAGAGATGTGGGGCAAGTACTGCAGGAGGTTTATCTCAGGAGACTTCTGTCTCCCAGAGGGATAGCTTCTCATTTGGCTCTAGACTGAATGGCTGAGATGTATTCTCCTTCACCAGTAATAATTCAGTGCAGGATATAAAAGCTGCTCAGGAAGAAGCATAATACTTTTTTCATCTTTGGTAATTCCCCTTAAGATCCCCCTTTTTATTCTAGCACATTATTCATCTCTAATATAAAGGAGATAATGTGGAAATTAAAGTGCTAATTTCAGCTGTAATGGGAACCAGGCCACAGTGTGGGGATTAAGAGACAAAAGAACAGAAGAAAAAAAACCCTTCTCAGCCAGGTTGCTTTGAGCCTATGGATTTTTATGAATAATTTGCCCAGCATTGAATGGAAAATGACCCTTTTATTGGTAAATTTCTGAATGCTGTAGAATTTAGTGGCACTCATGGTAATTCATGGCTCCATACATCAGTTACAAATGTTTCTTAACTGATAGACTGTGAGAAATGTTGCAGGCAAGGTAAATGTTATGCAGTCTACCTATTGTTAGATTTTTGTTCACCAGCAGTAAAAGCTACTGTTTATTGAGTGTTGACCAGGTACCAGGAACTATTTCTGACATATCCTGTCTTCTTTAATTCTTACTAAAACTCTATAAATAGACAGTATTGAGGCTCAAAGAGGTGAAGAAACTGGCTCAAGTTTACACACAGTAAGAGGTAAAGCTGGAATTTGAACCCAGATCCATCTGTAAATTCTGTCCTTTAAACCACTCTAATACCTACCTCTGTCAAATGTCTTATCAGATAAAACACCTGTGTTTTATATGAAATATAAACCCATTTAAAGAAAAAAAATAGCATTTTATAGGAGCAAAGGCAAACATTTTTACATATTATAATTCACGTGGAAAAGATACCTTGTTTGTAACTCACGTTAAGAGTATCTTATATTGTTGACCATATGTAGTAAGCTTGAATGTGTAAGACCTTTTCTTTCCCTTTTTTAAGTTAAAAATGACCCAACCTGCAGTTTAAAGGCATGTGAACAGGGGAAATAAACCCTGAAATATTAGATTCATGTATGGCTTGGTTTGTCTTTGAATTACTGTTTTAATCATTTCTAGCCATGAACCTTGTCAAATTGACATTTTGTTTATTTCCGAGAAAAATAATATAGACCAAAGTCATAATGTCAAGAGAGTATATAGAAATCCTCCCTAATCCATCTCATCCCAAGGAAAAGTGCAATGGTATTGCCTTTCATAGATTAACTCCTTCATTTCATAAGCGGAAAATATCCTAGAGCTGCACTATCCAAAATGGTAATATGAGCCACATGTGGCTCTTGAACATTTGAAGTATAGCCAATCTGAACTGACGTGGGCTTTTAAGTGTGAAATCCACACCAGGTTTTGAAGACTTAGTATAAAACAACAATGAAATAATGCAAAATATCCCAACAATCATATTTTATTGATTACATATTGAAATGACAATACATGGAAACAGTGGATTGAATACAATAGACTATGAAAAATAATTTCACCCATTTTTTAAATTTTTATATGGATATTAAAAAATTTGAAATTGCACACATAGCTCACATTACTTTTCTACTCGGTAGCGCTGTTCTAGAGTCCTATATTTAATGTATTTATTTTCAAGCCCATTTTGGAGGTTAATAGGGGAAGAATTCATGCCCACGGATATACAAAGAGTGAGTATATAATGCTCCACATCTGATATAATGTAAAATCAATACCAGATCCCCATCTAATTGCCAAGGGTAATAAACTCATGCATAAATTCCACAAAGCCAAATACCTTCTTGGGAACTCATCTGAATTATGGAAGGTACCCTAGCCTTGCAGTCATGCAGGCCTGATTTTAAGTATCGAATAGCCATATGACCTTGAGTATCAGCCACCTGTGTTTATTTCATGTCTTCCCAGCCCCACCTCTTGTACAGCCACTGCTGTCCTGGCCACTTCTGTACAGGCTTCAGTCAGCTTTTGGGCAGGTGAAGTAGAACAGTGCTTTGCCACATTCCACCCATATCTCCAGCTTCCTGCCCGAGGGCTTAGACATGGGGCACCCATGGGAGCACACATGTAAAACTAGAAGGTCAAAGGGGTTAGTACCTGAACAGTCGCCTTAAGCAGTCAGGGTAGACAACCAAGGATAAACTCTTCTCTCTTTCCTAAAGTGTGTCATATGCACAGTAATATGACACACTTCACCATCCTCCTCAGAAGGGTATGGCAGGACTAAGCTCTGTCACCTTCAGAGATGGTCAACTTTATGATGCATCCTTGTATTGGCTTTTCCTTCTTTTCCCTGCATCCCTCAGTCGTGCTCCTTGGCTCACTTCCTAAATAAACTATCTGCATGTAAGCTTTTGTAACAGGCTCTGCTTTGAGTGGGGGGGTGGGGGGGTGGCGGGGTGAAGGCTACGGCACCTTGGGAAAGTGGGGTGCTTTTATGAATTTCAATTTTTCCATAGGTAAACTGGGGAACAATGTCAATTTTTAAGAAATGCTGTAGGAATTAGAAAGAATGTGTAAATCTCCTAGCAGAACCCTTTGACAGCCATTATTATCTTCTCCCTTAACATTTCTTAAGGCAAAATCCCAAGTGGGTGGTGCTAAATAGCATCTTTTATAGTTCTTTCACATAAGCCCTCGGAAAGGCAATGGTTTTGAAAAGTTTTATTTTTCTGAGGGGAGGGTCTCAACTTTACCACTCTAAAATAACCCAAGCAGATTAGAAATAGAAATATATGCCAAAGGAAAAAGTCTCTTCCTTGGTAAACTAATTCACTTGTAAATGAAAGAGGGGAGGAGATGATAACGCCATGGGAGATAGGGCTCTGGTCTGGGACCCATTCCTTTCCTTTTTCTCTTTCTCTGAATCTGAATGTGAGAAATACAAGCACAGGTGAGGTCACCCCCCCCCCAACACATACAATGGGTTTAGAAAGAAAAGCAAAAGTGCTTATTTTCTTTTTAAAAAAGTGTTGAGGGGCACCTGAGTGGCTCTGTTGGTTGAGCATTCGACCTTTGAGTTCAGCTCAGGTCCATGGGTTCCAGCCCCGAGTCAGGCTCGGCACTGCCGGACCCAACATTCTCTCTCTCTCCTTCTTTCTCTGCCCTTCCCTTGCTCCTATGCTCACTCTCTCACTCTTTCAAAAATAAATAAACATTAAAATTTTTTTTAAGTTTTCACTTTCAATGTAAATTGTCTGAGTATATGTGTGTGTGTATGTGTGTGTGTGTGTCCTTAGACGACACATGGAATGCACCATGCAGACACTCATAGACAATGAGAGAAAGAGAGAAGAATGACAAATAAGAAGCAGGAGGAAATAGAGAGACAGAAACTAAATAAGACAGAGAAAGGGAAGCAATAAACTAGCAATGACCTGCCGAGAAGCTGACCAAAAATGTGTGTGAAAGAAGAAGGAGGAAATCATAACCAGAGAACTCCCTACCGGGGACAGAGAGGCTTCTCTAGGGAATAGGGACTCCCTCTTCCTGCCAGTTCTTGAAAGCCTTGATTTTCCTCCCCTCCAACCTCCCCGCTGATTTTCTACCTCTCTTCATTAATTCTCTTTTCCATGGCCTTCTTATTATTTATTCCCACCACTGAATTTTTCTTAGTGTTCCACTAGAATTCCATAACATTTATCAACATTCAGCAAAATATTTTTGAGCACTTAAGGGATTATATGCCAAGTATAATGCAAATGACACATACCAATTTACTGAATTAAGTGAAAAGAAAAAGAAAGATTTTTCTTAATAAATAAATATGAGGGTCAGAAATAATAGAAATGGCCAGAATGGATATAGAGCTATTTATCTCAGCATTTTCCCCATAATCAAAGAATTTATAACTCTTTAATAAAGAAGATTATAAGTTATACAAGATATAAATGAAATATTTATGTAAAATTTTACATTTTATATATGAAGAGTTCTCTCTCACAAAACTGATGATATATTATTATTATCATTCTTCCAATTTTGCAGCTAGGGAAAATGAGTCTCAGAGAAGGTGGGTGCTTTGACCCATGTCATTTGAAGCTGATGCTCAAATATAGGTCTTTTAACTTCCAGTCCAGTGATTGTTTTACCATACCACCTCATGGTACTATATATCACATTATTAAATAAATGTGAATTTTATTATGTATTGCATTTTATATTTTATTTTATAAACTGTTAACGCTATGTAGCTTACTCAGTACCCATTATGTGTTGGTAGCAATTTTTGTAAAGACAACCATTAGAATTAGTTCTATTCCTAGGAAGTTCACCTTTTCAATTTAATTGATAACAGATGCCCTCTTACATTGGGCAGAAGGACATTTTCAAAGTTTCCCAATGCAAAAATCTTCAGTGCACAGAAGTATGGATTATTCTATGTCAGAGAATAAATTCCAAGTCCATCATAAAAAGAAAATGTAAAATCCACCGGTAAGACTAGGTCTCATGAGCAACCATTCTTAAAATCAAGAGTTCTCTAATTTCAGCCTCCACTGGTTATATTGAAAAGAAATTTTCCCTTAAAACTCTTGCACTAGACAGTTTTATACTATAAACAAACAAAATTTTAAATTTCAAAAGTTAAAAAAATGAAATGTTATTATAAGATGAACTCTGAGCCCTATCCATCTGCAGATATCTCCTGACTGCTGAGGGAAAAGAGTTACTGTCTTTAAAGACTTCCTCACTAGAAAATTCCAGAACCCCAACTCCGTCAGTTGCTATTCTACTCTAGCCTCAGCCCCAAACTAGCCATGTGACCATGAATCAGTGACTTAATGTGCCTGGGACCCAGTTTCTTTATCTGGAATTTAATTCAATAAAAATTTACATTTGTCGAGCACCTGGATGACTGAATGACTCTTATTGACTCTTACCATGTACCAGAATATTCAAAGGGCTTTGTATATATTGTATTCTTGATTTTCAAAATACTTTATGAGGTAGGCACTATTATTATCATTTCAAATTCCCAGATGAGGAAACAGAGGCCCAGAGAAGTTAAGTCACTTAGCCAAGCTCACACAGCTAGTAAAGTGACACAACTAAGATTTGAACTCTGGGGGAGTTCAGTTGCAGCACCTGTGCCGTTAATCACCCCTTTATGCATCAGTGAGGGTGGTTAAGGTGACAAGAAAAGAAAATTCAGAAGTAGTTTTACAATTAGGACATTGATTGTCTCCATGACAAGGATTCCAAATGTTGGTGGTTCTGGGGTCGGTTTAATGGCTCCATGATGTCATTAAAGACCAGGGTTATTCCCTCCCTTCTACTCCTCTTTCCTCAGTATATTGGCTATTGTCATTCAAGCTTGATCCTTTGCGATCACAAGAAAGGTGCTGTGATTATAGAATCAGCTTCTCATTTTGATCAGGGGGAATATTCTTTCACAGAAGACTCAAGCAGCCTATCCCAAACTGGGTAACATGTCCACCGAAATTGCTAGCAAGCGAGATTGAGATTATAATTTTGCTTTCAACTAATCAACGTTAATCACTAGGAGGGACCTATTTTTGCTGAGCATTTTCCTCTATTAGTATTTTATGAGAAACAAAGTGAAGATTTGACTATTAGGGGACAAAGGATGATGACTGTCAGAATGCTTAAAAGCCAACCCCACTTTCACGGAATTTACAACCTTCTTTGCCTCTTTCACTTCCTGTATTTAAGTGTCACTAAGTCCTAATACGACTGTCTTCTAGATTCGTAAGCATATCATAACACTACACTGATTCAACAATGAAGTCTGGTCTTTTATTTTTTTTAAGTTTATTTATTTATTTTGAGAGAGAGAGAGAACCAGAGAGAGAAAGAGAGAGAATCCCAAGCAGGCTTCACCCTGTCAGTGTGGCACCTGATGCAAGGCTTGATCTCACAACCCATGAACTGTGAGAATATGACCTGAGCTGGAATCAAGAGTTGGACACTTAACTGACTGAGCCACCCAGGTGCCCCAAGGTCTAATCTTCTTAAGAAGACACAGAAGCCCAGTCCTTCCTGGGTCTACCTTACCTTTCCATCTCCAATTCTGAAAGTCCCACTCTAGCTATGATACAGCCACCATGGAAAAGAGTTACTGGAAGTCCCCTGTATACATAGAGTTGTTTTATGTTTGTGTCCTCAATTCATACTTATCTTTCCACTTGGACTATTCTTCCTCTTCTTTCCTTCCTATACAATTGCTACTCTGACAGAACTATGTGCCATTTACTAAGAGTAGACACTTAGGACAGAATAGTCCTTGTGGGAGAGGATGAATTTATCTATCTATCTATCTATTTAATGGTTTATTTATCTGAGAGAGAGAGAGCGGACAAGTGGGGGAGAGGCAGAGAGAGAAGAGAAAGAGAGAATCCCAAGCAGGCTGTGCAATGCCAGTGTGGAGCCCAATGTGGGCTCAAACTCATGAAACACAACATTAAGACATATGCCCATGTCAGACCTTAACCAACTGAGCCATCCAGGTGCCCAATGGGAGAGAATTTAATAACCTCCAAGTAGGAGGTTATAAAGTAGGGTGATAACAGTAGATCTAAAAACAGTGTATACATGGAAAAGAGTTTGCTGAGGTAAAAGTGATAAGTAGAAGAAGTATCAAACATTGGAGGATGATAAGGCCAGTTAATTAATAGAGGGGGACATGGAGGAAAGTCAGTTCTCTTTGCACATCTTGTAGCTAATGAGAAGATGTTCATCAAAACTGAAAGTAAAAATGCGATGCTTACGAGAGACGTTTGACCTAATGATTCAGGAGTCATAAGTACAGATATGATAGATGGCCATTTTTCTGGTTTTCCTCACAGAGAGGATGGAGGGGAGGGCCATTCATGGGTCTGTGGAATGAGGGAAGGAAATAGGAATGTGTATTACCACAAGTAATGGAGCATGATTTTAGACCAGAATTGAAATGAAGATTAGAGAATGCCAAGATCTAGCCAGAGAGTCAAGTCTGAAGTAACTTGTAAAGCCGAGAAGGAACTGAATAAGTACTCGAAACTGAGATGTGAAGTAAAACGAACTCGAGAACTGAGAAATATGAGCTAAAGGAGAAAGGGTTTAACATCAAGCAAGGTGGTCTGAATGACACTAGTTTGAAGACATGGCCAGTGCCTATGTAGAACTTTGGTATTTGTGAGGTAAATGGGTCAGGGTTATTTAATGGAATGAGCCCAGTACAGACGCATGAACAAGGACAACTTGGAAATTACTCTTCAAATTTGGGATGAGATATAAAAGAGAAAAGGAAGTAATACAAATGCAAATACAAATACAAAAAACCTGGTATACTCTTACAGGGTAAGCAAAAGAAGAGAAGCCACAAAATATTCTGGGAAATATTAATCACGGCCTACGAGGAAAGCCTGAGTGGAAGAATAAGAGGTGAGGGGTACCTGGGTGGCTCAGTCAGTTGAGAGTCTGATTCTTGTTTTCAGCTCAGGTCATGACCTGGTTCAGGGTTCGAGTCCCACATCTGCCTCTGCACTGAGCATGGAGCCTGCTTGGGATTCTCTCTCTCTCAATTCCTCTGCCTCTCTCCCCTTCTCACACTCTTTCTCTAAAATTAAAAAAAAAAAAAAAGAGGTGAAAATCTGGTGACACATATTTAGTTGTAAGTATAGAGATAGCAACAGAATAAAAGGGTTAAGTTGATAGTGTCTACAATTTCATCTGGCTCAAAATTCTATGATCCTTATCAGAAAAGAATTCTGAAAAAAGATCCTAATTCATGCAACCCTCATATCAATTTATTGATATCATTTGGATTTGAGGACTACAAATGTAAAAACATAATACTCCTCTCTGTAATGAAGTAGGGAACAAGACAGGTAACTGAGCTTTTCATGTAAAACAAAAACAGTTCTCAAATTTAGTTCTTCCCTTCTCCATGAGGGTTGATGTAGCTGTTTCTTTTCCAGTAGTAGTAAAAAATCTAGGCAGGGACTCAGGGACTCCAGTCGTCAACTTCTGATTACCCCTTTGTTTTTATTGTAGGAAGGGAATTAGTGACATCTGTCTCAGTGAGCATCTGGTGACAGCCCAACAATACACAGGCACAGAGAAGGACCACATCTTTCTGGATCCCCGTGGATTGAAGAACTTGCCTCTGGAGCCCTTCAGTATTCAGAATAAGCTTGAATGATTTTTATGAGGTATGACAGGCAAAGTTGGAAAAGTTGAAAAAGAAAATCATGTTCTCTTAAAACCTTTCTTTGAAATAATATTTGGTTTCATTCTATGATGTACCTTTGCTTTTTGGTTTCATTCATAAACTCTTTGGGAAGAGTCTCAGTCTGTTTGGGTTGCTAAAATAAAAATACCCTAAGCTGGGTGGTTTATACACAAAAAACATTTATTTCATGTAGGTCTGGAGGCTGAGAAGTCCAGTACCATGCTGCCTGCTGGTAGATTCGGTGTCTGGTGAGAACCCACTTCCTAAGCAGCTGTTCCCTCATTGAGGGGGAAGGAGCTGGGGAGCTCTTTTATGTAGGTACTTATGCTGTTTGTGAGGGCTCTGCTCTCATGATTTAGCATCTTCCAAACACCCCATTTCCTAATACTGTCACATTATGCATTGGGTTTCAACATTTAAATTTTGGGAGGACACATACAATAATGAGTAAGGTAACAACAGAGTGAGTGACAAAAACTTTCAGAACAAAAGATTCCCAGTTCCCTTTCTGGCACAGCTATATTATGAGTTGGCATATCTGCCTTCAGGGGCCCTTTCTTCCACACCAAAAAAAAATGTAAAAAAATTTATGACTGTGTTAGTACAAAGACAAATATAACCTAGGTTGATTATTATACATTCATTGTTACTAAAAGAAATAAACATGAAAAGATGTGGACCATGTAGCATCATGGATCCTTGGCATTGTGCCTAGTCATTGCCAGCCCTGTTGTGGAAAGCGCCTTCCTGACCAGCTCTATCTCATCACAGACTCTTCTCCACAGTCCTACTTACCTGCTCCTACCTGTGGGAACTCCTTTAATAGTTACTGTCTGTCTGACTCATTTTGCGATTAGTACAGTCCACATTCTATTATCATTTTTCTGTTATGAGTGAGTTCTCTATTCCAAGTAGATTTTAGGTTGCTCAAGGGCAGGGGCCATGTTCTATGCTTCTCCCTCTACTTGGCACTGAGTACATTCAGGGATAGCTGCATTTATTGAGCATATGATATGTGCCAGGCATAGTTCCACTATATCATGGTATTATCCTCACTTATTAGAAAAGGAAATAAAGTGTATGGAAGAAAATCAACTTGCTCCAGGCTTCTCATTCAGACTGAGATTTTCAGTCTAAGTTTCTCTGGTTCTAAAGACAAACTGTCTTTCTACTCAATGACACTGCCTTCACATGTGGGTGGTGGTTGTAATGGTGATGAAGATGAATCAAGAGAGTGGAAAAAAAGTGAAAAAGAAATCAATGAAAAGCTCTTCAGGCATTTAAAATTTGTATAGTAGAGTACATTTAAAGCAAACACTGCTTAGCTCTCTTTCATAGTTTACTTGAAATCTTTTTTTTCTCATATTTTATTTTTTTAAGTAATCTCCGTACCCAACGTGGGGCTCCAAATCATGACCTCGAGAGCAAGAGCCACATGCTCTCCTGAATGAGTCAGACAGGGATCCCTTGGAACCTTTATTCTAAGCATTTTAAAAAGAAAAGGTGCCTCTTTACCATAATGAAATAATGGGATGGGTAACCTACCCCTGGTGTAAAGGAATCCCTCATTTAACATGGTAAAGATTTCGATGTCACATCTTTTTAAATCAGAAGAAGGAAAGTAATTTTTCCCAAGGATAATATGGTCAGGCACTAATTCCTCTTCTAATATATCATAATCATGTTCCATGTTTCAGCCAATATTGGGCTATGTCAGAGCTAGGTCCAATAGCATCTATTCAGTGATTCCAATTTTGGAGCAATATTAGTTCTCCATGGACAAATCCAACACCAATATGTTCATATCTGATATGCTTTCATGACACTTCAGAGAGAAGCTCATGATTTTGCTGTTCTCATGACATCATATAACAACCAATGAGTATTTTTGTTTGTTAGTTTTAGTTGTTTGCTTTCTTGGCTATTTTCACACCACAGCTTCAAGTGGGAATAGATTTGAACCATGTGCTGCAGTTTGTCAATTTTAAACCTTATGTGCCTAGAAGGTGAGAAACCACAGAAACACAGAAGAGAAAAACCATTTTTGTATACGCAAACTTTTGGATCCTGGAAAGATTATGAGCTCTGGATGAAGCACGCCTATCCTTGGATCCTGCCTCTACTGCTTAAAGTCGCTATGGCTTCAGGCAAGTCACCTAATTCTGCTGTCTTATCTATACAAGTGTTGATAAAGTTTATACCTCTACCGGTTAGTTGTGTGGATAGGCGATTTCCTATGGAAAACACTAGCATGAGATCTAGCATGTAGTAGATGCCTAATAAATGTTAGCTTATTAATAGTAGTTTTATGATTACCATCTCATAAATGAGATCATTTATGAGATCATCATTCAGGATGATCCTGAAGAGTCAATCAGGAAAATTAAGGCAAAAACAGCCCTTGAATTGACTCATTTGGGCTTTGAGATGGGACAGGCATTTTATGTTGCTGAAACAGGGAAATATGAGTGTAAAATCACATTAAAATGTTTCATGCAGGGAAAAATAAGTGGTCCCCTAACTTGATTTTGCTCATTTATTTTTTTTTAGCAAGCATTAAACTATAATCAGACCCTTAGAACTGGGAACATCTCTTGGCAATTAGAGGTTCATGTGTAACAACTGAGCTTTTTGGGGAAAGAGATGCTATTATCACACTGGTCCATTCTCTCTTCAGCAACCTAAAGCCCCCTTTATTACAACAAGCATTTTGTAACACACTTTTACCAATCTGAAATGAAACTCATAGATAAAATAATCTATTTATTCAGAATTTTTTCTTATTCCCTAATTAAATATAAAGGAAACATAAAAGGAAAGTAATATATAATAAAATAATATAAAATGCTTGGGCATAGCTATACTAAAAGACCTAATAAAGTTGTCAGATGTCTGTACTTATAAATAAAATCACCTTGACTGTGGTAACTGCAAACACAGACTGATACAGTTCTCTGCATTGGCAACTCAGATACCTAGAGTTGTATTGTTCATTGATAATAGTTTTTTGAAATGGTGAATGACTCTTGATTAAATTATGGACAAAGCAAAGTACAATCTTACCTTGATATATATAATTGCATTCCTGAAAAGTACAGTATATATCAAAACTATATAGAAATATTTTGTGTTATATGTAATGGAAGGTGAGGCTCTATGCCAAGATACTTATATTTTCTAAATAGTTTATTGTCAGGTTGGTTTCCATATAACAACCAGTGCTCATCCCCACAAGTGCCCCCCTCCATACCCATCACCCTCCTTCCCCCCACCCCCATCAGCCCTCAGTTTGTCTCAGCATTCAAGAATCTCTCATGGTTTGCCTCTCTCCCTCTCCCCAACTATTTTTCCCCTTCTTCTCCCCCATGGCCCTCCGTCAAGTTCCTCCTAATCCACCTATACATGCAAACATATGGTATCTGTCCTTCTCTGCCTGACTTATTTCACTCAGCATAATACCCTCAAATTCCATCTACATTCCTACACATGGCCAGATTTCATTCTTTCTCATTACCATGTAGTATTCCATTGTATAGATGAACCACATCTTCTTGATCCATTCGTCAGTTGACATGACATTTGGGCTCTTTAAATGTTTTGGGTATTGTTGAGAGTGCTGCTATGAACATTGGGGTACATGTGCCCCTATGCATCAGCACTCCTGCATCCCTTGGGGAAATTCCTTGCAGTGCTATTGCTAGGTCATAGGGGAGTTCTATTGTTAATTTCTTGAGGAGCCTTTACACCATTTTCCAGAGGGGCTGCACCAGTTTACATTCCCACCAACAGTGTAGGAGGGTGCCAGTTTCTCCACACCCTCGCCAGCACCTATAGTCTCCTGATTTGCTCATTTTAGCCACTCTGACCGGTGTGAGGTGGTATCTCAGTGTGGTTTTGATTTGTGTTTCCCTGATGAGGAGGGATGCTGAGCATCGTTTCATGTGTCTGTTGGCCATCTGGATGTCCTCTTTGGAGAAGTGTCTGTTCATATCTTCTGCCCATTTCTTCACTAGATTATTTGTTTTTCAAGTGTGGAGTTTGGTGAGTTATAGATTTTGGATACTAGCCCTTTTATCTGATATGTCATTTGCAACTATCTTTTCCCATTCCATTGGTTGCCTATCAGTTTTATTGATTGTTTCCTTTGCCATTATGCCAAGATACTTATAACTAAGTTTTTCATTGACATGAATGTCTGAAGGGACATTCTAAACCTGCATAAAACTTGGGATAATTTTTCATTATGCAAGATTATCCTGCACATTATCAAGTATCTAACATCTATGGCCTTTTATCATTTATACCTCAATAATATCTACCGGTCATTGGGATAAAATAAAAAATCTCCATTAATTTTTTAAAGCAACGTGTAGGGGGCCATCCTGCTCTCATTGAGAATACTGCACCAGTCAGACTAAGAACTTGAAATCCTCTGAACAGGGTGACTTTGCTTATTCTCTGTTCTGTGCATTGGATGCTCCTCCTCTGCTTGGCCTTGACACCGTTTACTCATGGCTGAAAGGCCCCGTGCAGATGTCATCCAGGAAGTCATCTCTAAAGCCCCAGTTACTCTTCCCTTTGTATTCCCCGAAGATCCTCTGCTTAAGACTTTCATGACTTTGATTGTATTGTTTTTTCTGTTTTCATTTCTATTTTCCAATGTTATTCTAAGAGCCACTGTTGACAGAATCAGTTCATATATGTTTATATTTACTTATTTTAAAAATGTATTTCTTTATCTTTAGTGCCTGACTCATAACTGCCACATAGGAAGGATGGGTGGAAAGATACTTGAAAGGATTAATAAATGAATGACAATGTTTATACATATATTTATTATCTACTTTTTTAAGGTACTGTGATTAGCTCTGGGGGAGACAGTTAAAACTGGATCCTGCTCTCAAGATGTTTACAGTCAAGAAGGAGACTTAGATTACTCAGACATTTTTTTTTAAAAGTATATATATATATATATATAGCATAATAATTAGAAATGGAGTGAAAGTATTCTACATGGTGCCATCTACTTTATTTTGAATTGGAGAAAACAAAAAGACTTGTAAAACCCCAAGTTTAGGAATCATTAGGGCTATTTTAGGTGCGTTAGCTAGGTTATTCTGATGCGGTGCAGAACAGCACAAGATTGTTTTTAAATAGCAGTTTTCATACTTGGGGTATTTTAAAGTACTTTCAAGTGCTTTACAAAGTAATGAGTTANAGACTTAGAGAAATCAGTCATTTTTTTTTAAAAGTATATATATATATATATATAGCATACAAATTAGAAATGGAGTGAAAGTATTCTACATGGTGCCATCTACTTTATTTTGAATTGGAGAAAACAAAAAGACTTGTAAAACCCCAAGTTTAGGAATCATTAGGGCTATTTTAGGTGCGTTAGCTAGGTTATTCTGATGCGGTGCAGAACAGCACAAGATTGTTTTTAAATAGCAGTTTTCATACTTGGGGTATTTTAAAGTACTTTCAAGTGCTTTACAAAGTAATGAGTTAAACAATGGTAGTGAGAAACTATGTATGCTAATGGAGAAAGCCATTATGCTCTTGACAGTAGCTCAAACGGGACTGTGGAAATTAGAGGCAGTTTTACTGATATTGGCCAAGATTTGGAATTAATCCTTGCTCCTTTTGAAAACTGCCATGGGATCTTTAAATTGCACTTGGATGGCCACTGTGTTTAATAAGATTGTTTTCTGGACCTGAAAGTGAACCAAAAACTTTTTGTCCAGACATTCTAAATAAAACACATTTGGAGATAGCATTTTTTTTTCCCATAATGAATTTGGATAATGAAAGATTTTCATAGAAGAAGAATCAGGGAAAAAAAACAAGAATCCCCATGACCATTCCCTAGCTTTTGGAAGTAACCTCACTGAAAGTTCTGAAATATTCAGATAAATGTGTTCCAATTTTGCCTTTGCTCTTCAGGGTTCTGGCTGAGACTGATGTAGAGGTGCCAAAAATCTAATGAGAAAGCCTGTTCATGGACAATTTCCATACCACTTTTAACAGACTTGCAAGGTTAAGATCTGAATAAATATGCAAACTTTATGATATCAGGTGGAATAATTTCTCATGCCTTTGGCCTTTTAAAATTTTTGTATGAAATTCTATCCAAATTTTATACAAATATTAGTGACAATTTATTGGCAAGAGTAAGACAATTTGGAATTTAAAATTTATTTTAAAATATTGTATTGCCTATTAAGTTAATATGAACTTAAAAGTTAATACCTTTATTAGTATGCTTGAGACATCGCCACTATAAGCCTACAATGAAATCTATAACTTAGATGGTTGATGTTAAACATATTATTAAATACAATTCTTTAAAATTTTGTTTAGAATTTGCTGAACACTATGTCACTGCAATTTCCTATTCATTTATTCATTCAGCAGAATGTGGATGGGTACCTGATGACCAAGGGATACATATTAAAAGAGAAATGAATCTTGGTAAAGATGCTGAAGGTAGATGCCTATTTAGTCCAGCTTTTACAGATAGCAATAATAAGATGATACATTAGCCCTGAAATTTAAACTAATCTCCAAAGTATAAGCTTTTAGTTATAAGCTCTTTTGAAATCTTACAGAGGTTTTAATATGCCAAAATCTTCTCTTTAGGATTTGCTATTCACTTAAACCTTTCAAGTCTATGCAGAATACATCAACCAAGCCACTTTTAGAGGCAAAATAAGAAGGAAGTGTGTTAAGTGTTAGTGTCTGCATTACTTGCCCCGTTGAATGTGAAACAAAACAAAACAATACATTTTTTATAAGTAAAAGTTGCATAAATTTGACCATAGATGGCTTGCCTTCCTCAGCCTAAGCAAAAGCTAAACTTGACATGATGATTTAGGTATCACATTAGGTTAGCCCTAGTGTGGGTTTCAGAAATTGGTAATTGGTAGGGGCACCTAGGTGGCTCAATCGCGACTCTCCATTATGGCTAAGGCCATGATCTCATGGTTTGTGGATTTGAGCCCTGTGTTGAGCTCCACACTGACAAGTGCAGAGCCTGTTCGGGATTCTCTCTCTCCCTCTCTCTCAGCCCCTACCTGCACATGCTCTCTCTCAAAATAAATAAATAAACTTAAAAAAAAAAAGAAATTGGTAATGGCTAAGAAGCAGATATTTTCCAGATATCAACATTTCAATGCAATCCTGAAACTTTCTAGGGGTGAAAGCCGGTAAGAATGTAAAGCTATTGGAAATGTAACAAATCTTTCCCAAGACAAAAGAAAACATTTGAAAGATAAGTCTTTCTCTTTTGTGATGTCTTTCTCAGTTCCTGGAATTATAATGATGACCCAAACTAAGGAAAGAGCTGTGTATCATAATGACAGAAATACTCATTTGGCATGTAACTCAGTTCTCATAATCTTACTTCTGCCATTAACCCTGCTTTCCTGTAGGCAATGACCAACCTATCTAATTTGCCACTCTATTCCCAATGCCTAGTGTATCGAGTATAAGTGTCCCTTAAATATGTTTTGAATGAATGAAAATACTTTTTGGAAAATTGCAGTTGGCTATGACTTTTGTCTTGGCCTTAGCATCTTCATTTGCTAAATGAGCAGTGTAGGCTAGACAATCTCCTTATCATAACCCTCCCAGTCTAGGACAACTTTTAAACTACTAGCACTTGTTAAAAATACAGATTCAGGACCCAACTGAGTCAAAGTCTCTAGGGATGGAGCCTGGGCAATTGCCCTTTTAATGCTTCACAGATGCTTCTTATACACAGTAAATTTGTTCTAGGGCCATACCACACCAAGGTATTTGCATATAAAGGGCAAGAGTGGAAGTGATAATCTGGATAATTTGGTTGTCTAATACCTAACATTCTTACCTTAGAGTATGGATATTTTATTTTATTGTATTGTTTTAAAAAATTGTTTAAATATTTATTTTTTAGAAAGCGAGAGAGAACAAGCATGTGATCAAAGGAGGAGCAGAGAGAGAAGGAAACACAAAATCCAAAGCAGGCTCCAGTCTCTGAGCTATCAGCACAGAGCCCAATGAGGGCTTGCCATCTGTGAGATCATGACCTGAGCTGAAGTTGGATGCTTAACCTGACTGAGCCACCCTGGTGCCTGGAGTATGGAAATTTTACACAAGGCCTTTCTATCCAGAGAATTTCCTCCATTTTTGATGAAAGTAGACAAGAATACAGTATTTCCAAATTTGGTTGAAATGCTATAACTCTTAAATAAAACAAATTCTACTTTTCCTTTCTTCATGAAGATGTAATTTTCAAGCTGTTAATCTTTCCATTTGCAGATACATTGCTAAACTGGATTCTGAAACATTGTACTACAAACACAGAAAAATTTCTTTAACTGGCAGATAAAAATAGGATTGGCTTTCTCAATATTCAAACAAATCAATCTCTTAGAATGTTAATTGACATCTACTTTTCTGATAAGTGGGGATTTTTTTTTAAATAAAAGTGTAATCTTAAAAGTCCTAAATTTAAAAGTTGGCATTTGTAGATGTAAATTATTCATAGTGACAATTGAAAAGACAACTCCTTTTACTCAAATCTCTACCAACCACAGAAAGTACCAATGAAACATGATCAAACAAACTTCGTTACATCCTTTCATTGACATTCCCAAAGGCCCAAATTAACAGCTGGGTTTAGGATGCTCAATCACTTCTTTGTTCTTCCAAACTTCATACTGTTGAGGAGGTGTAGATTGATATGACTCAAAAGAAGCCAAAGCAAAGATATTTGGTTTATATATCTGAACTCCAGTCAAAGTCAAATAGGTAGACTGTTAAGGTGGACCCAAGAGCCAGATTTTCAGACTTCACTCAGGCAGAACTTGTGCTATGCTCCCTCTTGTTTGAGTGAGTTGTCCAAACCAAACACAGCCAGTCATTTCCAGTTTTTTCCATCAGTGTGCATAGTTTCCAACTGCGGAAATAGAGAGACAATTTGCTTGACTTCATGTCAGATGTCAGGCCTGTTGACCTTCAAGGAAAGCTGAGCTTGACAATGGTGAACATTGCCCAGAGTATGCGAGTCTGTGGTCTGGTCTAAAATATTTGCTCCTCTGCCAGAAATACAGATGGATGTAAAATAGGAACATTTTAAAGGTTTAAATTTATACAGTATGCTTTAAAGGACACATTATACTGAAACATTTTTTCTTTATTTGAGAGCTATCATATATTTAAATTGTAGATGCAGAATATTAAGCTGATTGAGAAGATACGGCATTTCCTTCATATTTAAAATATACAGTTGATTTCAGGACATACTGTTACATAGAAAAGCAATGTACAAAGGAGATCATGGTTTCTAAACACCATTCTGCAGTGAAAGGAAGCAGAGCTCCTTAGGAAAAGTGGTTGATTCCAGAGCTGAGTCAAGCAAAACACAAGATGAACCTGGATATTGTATGGTACCAGAATATAAGAAAATGCTCAACAGAAGAAGGGCCCTATCATAATTGTTCTTTTCTTCACAAGCCAAACTTAAGGAGTTCCCAAATGACCAAAGCTAAAACACTTTGAATAATGAAATAAATGATAGGATTGAATTATAACCTGGAGAATAAAATAAATATCCCTGAATCTACACTGATATAAATAAATTTGTGGTTAAATATTTGGTAAAATAAGTAAAGGAGAAGAAAGAGCTCCTCCCTACTATAAAATTATGATTAATAAAAGTACAAGGAAAGAAGAAAATGGAAAATCACCAAAATGTGTTCTCCCAAGGTATTTGCCAACCACAAAAGGAAAAAGAGTAAGTTTACAGCGGTGAAATGCATCAGACACCAACTTAACCAAGTGATCAAGGTCAACATCGCTAGCAACAAAGACAAATCAATATCATAGGGACATATCATTTCTGTGGTATTCTTGCCAAAAATGCATAACACCATTCCATTCACAAGAAAACAGTAGACCATTCCAAGTTTTTGACACAATACCCTATCAATACTCCTCAAAATGTCAAGGTCATGAAAGACAAGAAAAAACTGAAGTACTGTTACAGAATGCAGGCAACTGAGGAGAAATAACTAAATACCATGTGTTGTGTCTTTCCTGGACAATATCATGGAACTGAAAGACAACATTCATGGAAAAATGGGTGATATTCAAGTAGGGTCTGTAGCTTAGTTAATAATGTTATACCAGCATTAATTTTCTTGTTCTGACCACTATGCTGTGGGTATGTTAGATAGAGACAGGAGGGGCTGAGTGAGGGCTACCTTGAAACTCTCTGTGCTTTAGCTGCAAGTTTTCTGTAAGTCTAAAATAGGCTCAAAATAAAAAGTTAAAACAATAAAATATAATGTGATGAGTGAAAATTGTTTTAAAGGCAACTTTTGGATGTGTCCTTTTTAAAGTTTTTGTGGAGTTTATATATAGTCCAGACTCTTTAGCATGGCCTGCAAAGATTTACACCATCTGGCCTTTTCTTACCTCTCCCATGTCATCTCCAATTCTGTGCCACCCACACTGGTTTTCTTTCTGTTCTTTGAGCATGCCAAATGAATTCTCAGCCACACACACACACATACACACAGACACACACATCTCCAGATTTTCTCAAAATTGGCTTTTTCCCCCTCATTGTTTAGCAGTGTATATTAGCAGTGTCTCAGGAAAACAAAGTCTTATTTCTCACTTATGTTGCATGGCTGATCCATTCACTGTGAGTTTGCAGTGGATCTATATTTTCTTTATTCTAGGATCCAGGCACAAAGAGCAAACTCAATGTGGAACATGCCAAACTCATGACAAAGGGAAGGGAAGAAGTGGGTTGATACAATCACACACCAGTTCCCAGAGCTTCTCAGTGGAGCTGGCACACTGTTGCTTACACTCACGTTTTATTGGTCATAGCACATCATACAGCCAACCTTGATGTTAACATGGTAGGGAAGGAAACTTCTCCTAAAGAAAACCCTGCAAGTCATATGGTAGGGATATAGAATCTTTTCACAGGGAAGAAGGAGGACATTTGGAAGCAATAATGCAATAAGACTCAGCTCATGCGACATCTTTTCCAGGGTGCTTTCCTGTACCCTTTGTACCTTATGTCATCTCTCTTCCCCAAGGTCCTTCATATTCTATTATTTTGCTTTGTTTCTTATAACTTTCTGAAATATACTTTGTTAAAGTTTCCTTTTATTATTGATGTCTCCCACTAGAATGTAAATTCTCTGACAGTAGAAAGCTGATATAAATTGTTCATAGAACTATCCAACAGTTCCTGGCCCTTAGCTAA
This sequence comes from Crocuta crocuta, assembly GCF_008692635.1. Lineage (NCBI taxonomy): Eukaryota > Metazoa > Chordata > Mammalia > Carnivora > Hyaenidae > Crocuta > Crocuta crocuta. The sequence goes on along the minus strand of NW_027531873.1, from coordinate 3,798,068 downwards.
GTGCTCAATATACATTTGTTGGGTAAAAGGAAGCCATAGCTTGGAGCTTCTTAATTCCCATGTCTTTATAAAATGTATCACATACAATGTTCCACTAGTAATAGGCGCTGATAACTGTTTGTTAAATAAATGAATGCATATTTATATTAAATACAATTAAAGATAAAAAGAATATATTTATACACATATTTTTGTAATGGTTAGGATTACAGCTAAGAGAAAAATAGTCTCCCTATTAAGAGGAGATATTTTTATGCATTGAACTTTTCTCCAAGTACACTTGGATAAAGTAGATAAGATTTGATTTTTCTTATGTAGCTCCAACTAATCTCACCGATGAATAAAGTGTTTGAGGATTAAGTCTGGCAAATGCAGAACAGGTCTGCAGAATAGACAAATGAGCAATTTGTCTTGAAAGTGGAGTAGCAACAAGATGAGAGACTGAAGGTGGCTAGAGCAAAGGAGACAACCAGCTCAGGCACCCTGGTGTTTTATACTTTGAATGTTTTTTTTTCTTCCTTCTACTAGTAAGACCTACTTTCTGTAACTCATTTTAATAAGGGGAACTTGTTTCCAAAATTCTCTATTCATCTTGCCTTTCTATAATATCTGTGGAGTTTCTGTGTCCTTCCCTTCTTTGACTTTCCCCCTCCTCCTCACAAGGGCAAACTTGCATTTTAGTTTCTCACGATGGGTATGTCACCACAAAGGTTGACTGTTTAGCAATGACTGTTTGCAAGCCCAAAATGTTCACAGACCTGCTTAGATTTAGCCTTATGTATGGATGGAATTAGTGCTATAATTGCAGAAAATCTCAGGTAGACTTTGCCTGCCTTGATCCTTACATTTTCACTATTGGTAGTTCATTTATGTGGCTTTTAATTAGATGGCCCAAGATATGTAGGTTGCTTTCAGACATAACTATTTTAATATGAAAAAGATTTTGTTTATTTTTTAAAGAAATTTTTGTTGAATTCTAAGAAAAAGTGTTAGAATGCAGTGTCATTGTTGGGAAGAGGGACTTGGAAAAGCATGGAAAGAGTAGAACTATGAACTGGAAAGTTTGTGAAGACAATCCTGTTTATTGCCCAAGTTTGCCTTGAGCTGGCTTTGGCCTTAAATTAGCCACTGTTGTGGCTGTAAACCTACAACCTATTATTGCACAAACTCAGTTAAGACGAGGTCTGCAATGAACCCTGTTCAAGGAAGTTTAGTTATAGGAGGTTATCAATGGCCCAGTTATTCTAGTTGTCCTTCATGGCCATATTTCATAGCATAGACACCATTAGAGTAAGTTTCTAGAATATTACTTCCATCTTTCTCAAATGCAGACTTTAATGATTCCAGACAGTAAATAGTATTTACAATGGTATTGATGAATTATAAGTCTTTGTAATGAGATGGTCTGAGATTTAATCTTTAGTTTACCATTTGTCAGCTATATATAGTTGAGCAAGGTATTTCTCTAAACCTCAGGTACTTCATCTGGAAAAAAATTAAACTATCTCAGAGCATGTTATAAGGATTAAATGAAAACATTTATGGGGGCACCTGGGTGGGTCAGGCAGTTAAGCATCTGATTCTTGATTTTGGCTCAGGTCAAGATCCCACAGTTCATGTGATTGATCCCTGCATTTGGCTCCATCCTGACCATGTGAGGAGCCTTCTTGGGATTCTTTCTGTCCCCTCCTGTCTGCCCGTCCCCCACTTGCACACGTGTGCATGTGTGTGTGTATTCTCTTTCTCACTCTTAAATACAATTTTTAAGTAAGTAGGTAAGTAAATAAATAACATTTATGTTTCCTGTCAGGATAGCATCAGCTGTAGGTCAACAAAATCCAACTCAAACCAACTCAAACATAAAGAAGTTATTAAGTCTTGCAATAGGCAGTTGAAATTGTAAGGCTGACTTTAGGCATGGTTGGATAAATATATTCAATGAATATATTCAAAATCTGACTCTTCTTCACCAGCTGTTGGCTCTGCTTTTCTTTGTTTTGGCTTTATTCTTGAGTAGTCTCTCTTCATGTGTTGGCAAAGATCATAAACAGCAAGCTCCAAACTTACATCTTATATCTTAGCAACTAGAGTGAAAAAGAATATCTCTTTTTCCATGGTTTCAGCAAAAGTCCTAGGACTGAATCTCATTTATGGATCATGGGTTATATGCTTTAGACTGAAGCCAGGAGAAAAGATTCTCAAATTGGCCCAATTCTGGAGCTATTTGGCTAAGCCAGCCCCACCCAAAACAACGTGGACAGAAAAATGGATGACAGATACCTTCTTTCAACAAAAAAGGAGAGGGTTGCATTACCACAAGAAGAACTGGGAGTAGACAAAACAACAGGTATTCACTACAATATTTAAGGCATTTAGCACAGTGACTGACACAGATCAAGCCATCCATGGATGTTTGCTATTATTAATGTTACTAGTTCCCTGGAGAAAGAAATATATAGTGACCTTAGGTAGAGAACACCATAGGAAACTCTGGCTGATGAAAAGTTAAACAAGGATTTGAAATGTGAGAACATGACTGTTCTTCTTGTACTTTCTAGTTACAGTAAGCAACACAGTAGGTGGCACATAACAGGTGCTCATAAATCTTTGCCTAGTGAATGAATACATGCCAGGAATCGTGCTATGCACTTCACATCCAATAGCCATTATAATACAACATAACCAAACTGCTTCTTTNTAGAGAACACCATAGGAAACTCTGGCTGATGAAAAGTTAAACAAGGATTTGAAATGTGAGAACATGACTGTTCTTCTTGTACTTTCTAGTTACAGTAAGCAACACAGTAGGTGGCACATAACAGGTGCTTATAAATCTTTGCCTAGTGAATGAATACATGCCAGGAATCGTGCTATGCACTTCACATCCAATAGCCATTATAATACAACATAACCAAACTGCTTCTTTGTATCTCCTCCCGATAGTCTCTCTCTCTTTTTTTTTTAATGTTTTATTTATTTCTAGGAGAGAGAGAGAGACAGCGTGAGCAGGGGAGGGTCAGAGAGAGAGGGAGTCACAGACTGAAACAGGCTCCAGGCTCTGAGCTGACAGTCAGCANATTTCCAAGTAGGAGCTGACATAAAGCCTTTATCAAGGATCATTCAATTTCACTGTTTATTACAGAACCTGCTTTAGGGTGCTCTTGTAGCATGTCATTTCTTTCATCAGCAAGGAGGCAAAAGGAAAGAACAGAAAATTTATGCTAAAGATAGTCCTCCTAAAAGTCTGTGACAACAGAGAAAATCATAAAAACACATTATATTGAAATTGAGGAATATTTTATTTTTAGATGGTTTTCTTTTTTTTTCCCCCGTAGTTTATTGTCAAGTTGGTTTCCATATAACAACCAGTGCTCATCCCCACAAGTGCCCCCCTCCATACCCATCCCCCTCCTTCCCCTCACTCCGACCCTTATCAGCCCNATGGCTAAGAAGCAGATATTTTCCAGATATCAACATTTCAATGCAATCCTGAAACTTTCTAGGGGTGAAAGCCGGTAAGAATGTAAAGCTATTGGAAATGTAACAAATCTTTCCCAAGACAAAAGAAAACATTTGAAAGATAAGTCTTTCTCTTTTGTGATGTCTTTCTCAGTTCCTGGAATTATAATGATGACCCAAACTAAGGAAAGAGCTGTGTATCATAATGACAGAAATACTCATTTGGCATGTAACTCAGTTCTCATAATCTTACTTCTGCCATTAACCCTGCTTTCCTGTAGGCAATGACCAACCTATCTAATTTGCCACTCTATTCCCAATGCCTAGTGTATCGAGTATAAGTGTCCCTTAAATATGTTTTGAATGAATGAAAATACTTTTTGGAAAATTGCAGTTGGCTATGACTTTTGTCTTGGCCTTAGCATCTTCATTTGCTAAATGAGCAGTGTAGGCTAGACAATCTCCTTATCATAACCCTCCCAGTCTAGGACAACTTTTAAACTACTAGCACTTGTTAAAAATACAGATTCAGGACCCAACTGAGTCAAAGTCTCTAGGGATGGAGCCTGGGCAATTGCCCTTTTAATGCTTCACAGATGCTTCTTATACACAGTAAATTTGTTCTAGGGCCATACCACACCAAGGTATTTGCATATAAAGGGCAAGAGTGGAAGTGATAATCTGGATAATTTGGTTGTCTAATACCTAACATTCTTACCTTAGAGTATGGATATTTTATTTTATTGTATTGTTTTAAAAAATTGTTTAAATATTTATTTTTTAGAAAGCGAGAGAGAACAAGCATGTGATCAAAGGAGGAGCAGAGAGAGAAGGAAACACAAAATCCAAAGCAGGCTCCAGTCTCTGAGCTATCAGCACAGAGCCCAATGAGGGCTTGCCATCTGTGAGATCATGACCTGAGCTGAAGTTGGATGCTTAACCTGACTGAGCCACCCTGGTGCCTGGAGTATGGAAATTTTACACAAGGCCTTTCTATCCAGAGAATTTCCTCCATTTTTGATGAAAGTAGACAAGAATACAGTATTTCCAAATTTGGTTGAAATGCTATAACTCTTAAATAAAACAAATTCTACTTTTCCTTTCTTCATGAAGATGTAATTTTCAAGCTGTTAATCTTTCCATTTGCAGATACATTGCTAAACTGGATTCTGAAACATTGTACTACAAACACAGAAAAATTTCTTTAACTGGCAGATAAAAATAGGATTGGCTTTCTCAATATTCAAACAAATCAATCTCTTAGAATGTTAATTGACATCTACTTTTCTGATAAGTGGGGATTTTTTTTTAAATAAAAGTGTAATCTTAAAAGTCCTAAATTTAAAAGTTGGCATTTGTAGATGTAAATTATTCATAGTGACAATTGAAAAGACAACTCCTTTTACTCAAATCTCTACCAACCACAGAAAGTACCAATGAAACATGATCAAACAAACTTCGTTACATCCTTTCATTGACATTCCCAAAGGCCCAAATTAACAGCTGGGTTTAGGATGCTCAATCACTTCTTTGTTCTTCCAAACTTCATACTGTTGAGGAGGTGTAGATTGATATGACTCAAAAGAAGCCAAAGCAAAGATATTTGGTTTATATATCTGAACTCCAGTCAAAGTCAAATAGGTAGACTGTTAAGGTGGACCCAAGAGCCAGATTTTCAGACTTCACTCAGGCAGAACTTGTGCTATGCTCCCTCTTGTTTGAGTGAGTTGTCCAAACCAAACACAGCCAGTCATTTCCAGTTTTTTCCATCAGTGTGCATAGTTTCCAACTGCGGAAATAGAGAGACAATTTGCTTGACTTCATGTCAGATGTCAGGCCTGTTGACCTTCAAGGAAAGCTGAGCTTGACAATGGTGAACATTGCCCAGAGTATGCGAGTCTGTGGTCTGGTCTAAAATATTTGCTCCTCTGCCAGAAATACAGATGGATGTAAAATAGGAACATTTTAAAGGTTTAAATTTATACAGTATGCTTTAAAGGACACATTATACTGAAACATTTTTTCTTTATTTGAGAGCTATCATATATTTAAATTGTAGATGCAGAATATTAAGCTGATTGAGAAGATACGGCATTTCCTTCATATTTAAAATATACAGTTGATTTCAGGACATACTGTTACATAGAAAAGCAATGTACAAAGGAGATCATGGTTTCTAAACACCATTCTGCAGTGAAAGGAAGCAGAGCTCCTTAGGAAAAGTGGTTGATTCCAGAGCTGAGTCAAGCAAAACACAAGATGAACCTGGATATTGTATGGTACCAGAATATAAGAAAATGCTCAACAGAAGAAGGGCCCTATCATAATTGTTCTTTTCTTCACAAGCCAAACTTAAGGAGTTCCCAAATGACCAAAGCTAAAACACTTTGAATAATGAAATAAATGATAGGATTGAATTATAACCTGGAGAATAAAATAAATATCCCTGAATCTACACTGATATAAATAAATTTGTGGTTAAATATTTGGTAAAATAAGTAAAGGAGAAGAAAGAGCTCCTCCCTACTATAAAATTATGATTAATAAAAGTACAAGGAAAGAAGAAAATGGAAAATCACCAAAATGTGTTCTCCCAAGGTATTTGCCAACCACAAAAGGAAAAAGAGTAAGTTTACAGCGGTGAAATGCATCAGACACCAACTTAACCAAGTGATCAAGGTCAACATCGCTAGCAACAAAGACAAATCAATATCATAGGGACATATCATTTCTGTGGTATTCTTGCCAAAAATGCATAACACCATTCCATTCACAAGAAAACAGTAGACCATTCCAAGTTTTTGACACAATACCCTATCAATACTCCTCAAAATGTCAAGGTCATGAAAGACAAGAAAAAACTGAAGTACTGTTACAGAATGCAGGCAACTGAGGAGAAATAACTAAATACCATGTGTTGTGTCTTTCCTGGACAATATCATGGAACTGAAAGACAACATTCATGGAAAAATGGGTGATATTCAAGTAGGGTCTGTAGCTTAGTTAATAATGTTATACCAGCATTAATTTTCTTGTTCTGACCACTATGCTGTGGGTATGTTAGATAGAGACAGGAGGGGCTGAGTGAGGGCTACCTTGAAACTCTCTGTGCTTTAGCTGCAAGTTTTCTGTAAGTCTAAAATAGGCTCAAAATAAAAAGTTAAAACAATAAAATATAATGTGATGAGTGAAAATTGTTTTAAAGGCAACTTTTGGATGTGTCCTTTTTAAAGTTTTTGTGGAGTTTATATATAGTCCAGACTCTTTAGCATGGCCTGCAAAGATTTACACCATCTGGCCTTTTCTTACCTCTCCCATGTCATCTCCAATTCTGTGCCACCCACACTGGTTTTCTTTCTGTTCTTTGAGCATGCCAAATGAATTCTCAGCCACACACACACACATACACACACACACACACATCTCCAGATTTTCTCAAAATTGGCTTTTTCCCCCTCATTGTTTAGCAGTGTATATTAGCAGTGTCTCAGGAAAACAAAGTCTTATTTCTCACTTATGTTGCATGGCTGATCCATTCACTGTGAGTTTGCAGTGGATCTATATTTTCTTTATTCTAGGATCCAGGCACAAAGAGCAAACTCAATGTGGAACATGCCAAACTCATGACAAAGGGAAGGGAAGAAGTGGGTTGATACAATCACACACCAGTTCCCAGAGCTTCTCAGTGGAGCTGGCACACTGTTGCTTACACTCACGTTTTATTGGTCATAGCACATCATACAGCCAACCTTGATGTTAACATGGTAGGGAAGGAAACTTCTCCTAAAGAAAACCCTGCAAGTCATATGGTAGGGATATAGAATCTTTTCACAGGGAAGAAGGAGGACATTTGGAAGCAATAATGCAATAAGACTCAGCTCATGCGACATCTTTTCCAGGGTGCTTTCCTGTACCCTTTGTACCTTATGTCATCTCTCTTCCCCAAGGTCCTTCATATTCTATTATTTTGCTTTGTTTCTTATAACTTTCTGAAATATACTTTGTTAAAGTTTCCTTTTATTATTGATGTCTCCCACTAGAATGTAAATTCTCTGACAGTAGAAAGCTGATATAAATTGTTCATAGAACTATCCAACAGTTCCTGGCCCTTAGCTAAGTGCTCAATATACATTTGTTGGGTAAAAGGAAGCCATAGCTTGGAGCTTCTTAATTCCCATGTCTTTATAAAATGTATCACATACAATGTTCCACTAGTAATAGGCGCTGATAATTGTTTGTTAAATAAATGAATGCATATTTATATTAAATACAATTAAAGATAAAAAGAATATATTTATACACATATTTTTGTAATGGTTAGGATTACAGCTAAGAGAAAAATAGTCTCCCTATTAAGAGGAGATATTTTTATGCATTGAACTTTTCTCCAAGTACACTTGGATAAAGTAGATAAGATTTGATTTTTCTTATGTAGCTCCAACTAATCTCACCGATGAATAAAGTGTTTGAGGATTAAGTCTGGCAAATGCAGAACAGGTCTGCAGAATAGACAAATGAGCAATTTGTCTTGAAAGTGGAGTAGCAACAAGATGAGAGACTGAAGGTGGCTAGAGCAAAGGAGACAACCAGCTCAGGCACCCTGGTGTTTTATACTTTGAATGTTTTTTTTTCTTCCTTCTACTAGTAAGACCTACTTTCTGTAACTCATTTTAATAAGGGGAACTTGTTTCCAAAATTCTCTATTCATCTTGCCTTTCTATAATATCTGTGGAGTTTCTGTGTCCTTCCCTTCTTTGACTTTCCCCCTCCTCCTCACAAGGGCAAACTTGCATTTTAGTTTCTCACGATGGGTATGTCACCACAAAGGTTGACTGTTTAGCAATGACTGTTTGCAAGCCCAAAATGTTCACAGACCTGCTTAGATTTAGCCTTATGTATGGATGGAATTAGTGCTATAATTGCAGAAAATCTCAGGTAGACTTTGCCTGCCTTGATCCTTACATTTTCACTATTGGTAGTTCATTTATGTGGCTTTTAATTAGATGGCCCAAGATATGTAGGTTGCTTTCAGACATAACTATTTTAATATGAAAAAGATTTTGTTTATTTTTTAAAGAAATTTTTGTTGAATTCTAAGAAAAAGTGTTAGAATGCAGTGTCATTGTTGGGAAGAGGGACTTGGAAAAGCATGGAAAGAGTAGAACTATGAACTGGAAAGTTTGTGAAGACAATCCTGTTTATTGCCCAAGTTTGCCTTGAGCTGGCTTTGGCCTTAAATTAGCCACTGTTGTGGCTGTAAACCTACAACCTATTATTGCACAAACTCAGTTAAGACGAGGTCTGCAATGAACCCTGTTCAAGGAAGTTTAGTTATAGGAGGTTATCAATGGCCCAGTTATTCTAGTTGTCCTTCATGGCCATATTTCATAGCATAGACACCATTAGAGTAAGTTTCTAGAATATTACTTCCATCTTTCTCAAATGCAGACTTTAATGATTCCAGACAGTAAATAGTATTTACAATGGTATTGATGAATTATAAGTCTTTGTAATGAGATGGTCTGAGATTTAATCTTTAGTTTACCATTTGTCAGCTATATATAGTTGAGCAAGGTATTTCTCTAAACCTCAGGTACTTCATCTGGAAAAAAATTAAACTATCTCAGAGCATGTTATAAGGATTAAATGAAAACATTTATGGGGGCACCTGGGTGGGTCAGGCAGTTAAGCATCTGATTCTTGATTTTGGCTCAGGTCAAGATCCCACAGTTCATGTGATTGATCCCTGCATTTGGCTCCATCCTGACCATGTGAGGAGCCTTCTTGGGATTCTTTCTGTCCCCTCCTGTCTGCCCGTCCCCCACTTGCACACGTGTGCATGTGTGTGTGTATTCTCTTTCTCACTCTTAAATACAATTTTTAAGTAAGTAGGTAAGTAAATAAATAACATTTATGTTTCCTGTCAGGATAGCATCAGCTGTAGGTCAACAAAATCCAACTCAAACCAACTCAAACATAAAGAAGTTATTAAGTCTTGCAATAGGCAGTTGAAATTGTAAGGCTGACTTTAGGCATGGTTGGATAAATATATTCAATGAATATATTCAAAATCTGACTCTTCTTCACCAGCTGTTGGCTCTGCTTTTCTTTGTTTTGGCTTTATTCTTGAGTAGTCTCTCTTCATGTGTTGGCAAAGATCATAAACAGCAAGCTCCAAACTTACATCTTATATCTTAGCAACTAGAGTGAAAAAGAATATCTCTTTTTCCATGGTTTCAGCAAAAGTCCTAGGACTGAATCTCATTTATGGATCATGGGTTATATGCTTTAGACTGAAGCCAGGAGAAAAGATTCTCAAATTGGCCCAATTCTGGAGCTATTTGGCTAAGCCAGCCCCACCCAAAACAACGTGGACAGAAAAATGGATGACAGATACCTTCTTTCAACAAAAAAGGAGAGGGTTGCATTACCACAAGAAGAACTGGGAGTAGACAAAACAACAGGTATTCACTACAATATTTAAGGCATTTAGCACAGTGACTGACACAGATCAAGCCATCCATGGATGTTTGCTATTATTAATGTTACTAGTTCCCTGGAGAAAGAAATATATAGTGACCTTAGGTAGAGAACACCATAGGAAACTCTGGCTGATGAAAAGTTAAACAAGGATTTGAAATGTGAGAACATGACTGTTCTTCTTGTACTTTCTAGTTACAGTAAGCAACACAGTAGGTGGCACATAACAGGTGCTCATAAATCTTTGCCTAGTGAATGAATACATGCCAGGAATCGTGCTATGCACTTCACATCCAATAGCCATTATAATACAACATAACCAAACTGCTTCTTTGTATCTCCTCCCGATAGTCTCTCTCTCTTTTTTTTTTAATGTTTTATTTATTTCTAGGAGAGAGAGAGAGACAGCGTGAGCAGGGGAGGGNAACCCCCCAGTCTCTCTTTTTTAACAGGCTTAGTGTAAGGTGTTTTAGACTTGAAAGTGCATATAATCACATTGAGATCTTGTTCAAATGCAGATTCTCAATCCATGAGTGTGGGATGGGTTCTGAGATTTTGCATTTTTAACAAGCTCCCAGATGATGCAATTACAGCTGATCTGCAGACTGCCCTTTGAGTATCTAGGTTCTAAGGTTCTAAACTATTTCCAAGTAGGAGCTGACATAAAGCCTTTATCAAGGATCATTCAATTTCACTGTTTATTACAGAACCTGCTTTAGGGTGCTCTTGTAGCATGTCATTTCTTTCATCAGCAAGGAGGCAAAAGGAAAGAACAGAAAATTTATGCTAAAGATAGTCCTCCTAAAAGTCTGTGACAACAGAGAAAATCATAAAAACACATTATATTGAAATTGAGGAAGATTTTATTTTTAGATGGTTTTCTTTTTTTTTCCCCGTAGTTTATTGTCAAGTTGGTTTCCATATAACAACCAGTGCTCATCCCCACAAGTGCCCCCCTCCATACCCATCACCCTCCTTCCCCTCACTCCGACCCTTATCAGCCCTCAGTTTGTTCTCAGCATTCAAGAGTCTCTCATAGTTTGCCTCTCTCCCTCTCCTTAACTATTTTTCCCCTTCTTCTCCCCCATGGCCCTCCGTTAAGTTCCTCCTAATCCACCTATACATGCAAACATATGGTATCTGTCCTTCTCTGCCTGACTTATTTCACTCAGCGTAATACCCTCAAGTTCCAGCCATGTTACTACACATGGCCGGATTTCACTCTTTCTCGTTGCCATGTAGTATTCCATTGTATAGATGAACCACATCTTCTTGATCCATTCGTCAGTTGATTGGCCATTTGGGCTCTTTAAATGTTTTGGGTATTGTTGAGAGTGCTGCTATGAACANGATTTTGGATACTAGCCCTTTATCTGATATTTCATTTGCAACTATCTTTTCCCATTCCATCAGTTGCCTATTAGTTTTATTGATTGTTTCCTTTGGGGTGCAGAAACTTTTTATCTTGATGAGGTCCCAATAGTTCATTTTGGATCTCGATTCCCTTGACTTTGGGTATGTGTCAAGTAAGAAACTGCTGCGGTTGAGGTCAAAGAGGTTGTTTTCTGCTTTCTCCTCTAGGGTTTTGATGGTTTCCTGTCTCACATTCAGGTCCTTTATCCATTTTGAGTTTATTTTTGTGTCCGGTGTGAGAAAATGATCTAGTTTCATTCTTCTGCATGTTGCTGTCCAGTTCTCCCAGCACCATCTGTTAAAGAGGCTGTCTTTTTTCCATTGGATACTCTTTCCTGCTTTGTCAAAGATTAGTTGGCCATACGTTTGTGGGTCCAGTTCTGAGTTCTCTATTCTATTCCATTGGTCTATGTGTCTGTGTTTGTGCCAATAGCATACTGTCTTAATGATGACAGCTTTATAGTAGAGGCTAAAGTCTGGGATGGTGATGCCTCCCGTTTTGATTTTCTTCTTCAATATTACTTTGGCTATTCAGGGTCTTTTGTGCTTCTATACAAATTTTAGGATAGTTTGTTCTAGTTTTTAGAAGAATGCTGGAGCAATTTTGATCGGGATTGCATTGAATGTGTAGATTGCTTTGAGTAGTAATGACATTTTAACTATATTTATTCTTCTGACCAGTGAGCATGGAATGTTTTTCTATTTCTTTGTGGCTTCTTCAATTTCCTTCAAAAGTTTTCTATAGTTTTCATCATACAGATCTCCTATATCTTTGGTTAGGTTTATTCCTAGGTATTTTATGGTTTATTTGTGTAGTTGTGAATGGGATCAGTTTCTTGAATTCTTTTTCTGTTGCTTCCTTATTGGTGTATAAGAATGTAACCGATTTCTGTACATTGATTTTGTACGTTGCAACTTTGCTGAATTCATGGATCAGTTCTAGTAGGCTTCTCGTGGAGTCTGTTGGGGTTTCTGTGTAAAGTGTCATGTCATCTGAGAAAAGTGAAAGTTTGACTTCCTCTTTGCCAATTCTGATGCCTTTTATTTCTTTTTGTTGTCTCATTGCTGATAGGACTTCCAGAACTATGTTAAACAACAGTGGTGAGATTGGACATCTGTGTTGTGTTCCTGATTTCTGGAGGAAAGCTCTCAGTTGTTCCCCACTGAGGATAATGTTAGCTGAGGGGTTCTCACAGATGGTTTTTATGATGTTTAAGTTAAGTTCCTTCCACCTGACTGTATCAAGGGTCTTTTAAGAAAGGATGCTGTATTTTGTCAAATACTTTTTCAGCATCCATCGACAGGATCATTTGGTTTTTATCTTTTCTTTTGTTAATGTGATGTGTCCCGTTGATTGATTTGTGAATATTCAACTAACCCTGTAAACCAGGAATGAGTCCCACTTGATCATGGTGGATAATTCTTTTTATGTGCTCTTGGATTTGATTTGAAAGTATCTTGTTGAGAATTTTTGCATCCGTATTCATCAAGGATATTGGCCTGTAGTTCTCTTTTTTTTCCTGGGTCTCTGTCTGGCTTGGGAATCAAAGTGATGCTGGCTTCATAGAATGAGTCCGGAAGTTTTCCTTCCATTTCTATTCTTTTGGAATAGCTTGAGAAGAATGGATATTAATTCTGTTTTAAATGTTGGTAGAATTCCCCAGGGAAGCCATCTGGCCCATGACTTTTAAATGTTGGGAGATTTTGACAACTGATTCAATGTCTTCACTAGTTATGTTCTAATTTTCTGTTCAAATTTTCTATCTCTTCCCATGTGAATTTTGGTAGTGTATGTGTGTTTAAGAATTTGTCCATTTCTTCTAAGTTGTCTAGTTTGTTGGCATATAAGTTTTCATAGTATTCCCTGATAATTGCTTGTATTTCTGAGGGGTTGCTTGTAATAAGTCCATTTTCATTCATGATTTTGTCTATTTGGGTGCTCTCTCTTTTCTTTTTGAGAAGCCTGGCTAGAGGTTTGTCAATTTTGTGTATTTTTTTTTTCAAAAAACCAACTCTTGGTTTCATTGATCTGTTCAACTTATTTTTGGATTCTATATTTATTTCTGCCCTGATTTTTATTATTTCTCTTCTCCTACTGGGTTTGGGGTGCTCTTGTTGCTCTCCTTCTAGTTCCTTTAGGTGTGTTGTTAGATTTTGTATTTGTACTTTTTCTAATTTCTTGAACTAGGCCTGGAGTGCAGTGTACTTTCCTCTTAGGGCTGCCTTTGCTGCATCCCATAGAGTTTGAATTGTTGTATTTTCATTTTCATTTGTTTCCATATATATTTTAATTTCTTCTCTAATTACCTGATTGGCCCATTTATTCTTTAGTAGGATGATCTTTAACCTCCATATTTTTGGAGGGTTTCCTGACTTCTTCCTGCGATTGATTTCAAGTTTCATAGCATTGTGATCTGAAAGTGTGCATGGTATGATCTCCATTCTTTTATATTTATTGAGGGTTGCTTTATGTCCCAGTATGTGATCTATCTTGGAGAATGTGCCATGTACACTTGAGAAGAAAGTTAATTTCATGTCCTCAGGATGTAGAGTTCTAAATAAATCTGTCAAATCTATCTGGTCCAATGCTTCATTCAAGTCCATTGTTTCTTTCGTGATTTTCTGTCTAGTTGATCTATCCAGTGCTGTAAATGGAGTATTAAAGCCCCCTGCTATTAGCACATTTTTATCCATAAGATTGTTTCTGTTTGTGATGAATTGTTTTATGTATTTGTGTGCTTCTGTATTTGGTGCATAGACATTTATAATTGTTAGCTTTTCCTGATGGATAGACCCTGTAATTATTATATAATGCCCTCCTTTATCCCTTATTACTGCCTTTACTTTAAAGTCCAGTTTGTCTGATATAAGTGTAGCTACTCCAGCTTTCTTTTGACTTCCAGTATCATATATTTCTCCATCCATTTACTTTCAATCTGAAGGTGCCCTCAGGTCTAAAATGAGTTTCTTGTAGACAGCAAATAGATGGATTTTGGTTTTTTATCCATTCTGCTACCCTATGTCTTTTGATTGGAGCATTTAGTCCATTTACATTCAGTGCTATTATGGAAAAATATGAGTTTAGAGTCATCGTGTTCTTTGTAGGATTCATGCTTCTGGTGGTATCTCTGGTACCTTACATTCCTTGCAACATTTCCCTCCTAGAGCCTCCCTAAGGATTTCTTGTAGGGCTGGTTTAGTGGTGATGAATTCTTTCAAGTTTTGTTTATTTGGGAAGACTTTTATCTCTCCTAATCTGAATAAGAGGATAGAGGATTCTGGATAGAGAATCCTTGGCTGCATATTTGTTCTGTTCATCACATTGAAGATTTCCTGCCATTCCTTTCTGGCCTGCCAAGTTTCAGTAGATAAGTCTGTAACCACTCTGATAGGTTTCCCTTTGTATGTTAGAGCCCTTTTATCCCTGGGGCTGCTTTCAGAATTCTTTCTTTGTCCTTATATTTTGCCAGTTTCACTATGATGTGTCATGCAGAAGATCGATTCAAGTTACATCTGAGGGGAGTTCTCTTTGCCTCTTGGATTTCAGTGTCTGTTTCCTTCACCAGATTGGGGAAATTCTCTGCTCTAATTTGTTCAAGGACTCCTTCAGCGCCTTTCCCTTTTTCTTCCTCTTCTGGAATTCCTATGATATGGATATTGTTCCGTTTGATTGTATTGCTGAGCTCTCGAACTCTCTTTTTGTGTTCCTGGATCAGTCTATCCCTCTTTTTCTCAGCTTCCTCTTTTTCTATAACTGTGTCTTCTAATTCACTTATTCTTCTCTCTGCCTCTTCAATCAGTGCATTGGATGCCTCCATTTTATTATACATCTCATTTATAGCATTTTTAAATTTATCACAATTTTAAGCTCCATAGTCTTTGTAGCAATAGTTTCTCTGATGTCTTCCATGACTTTTTCAAGCCCAGTGATTAATTTTATGACTATTATTCTAAATTCTTATTCAGTTATGTTGCTTATACCTGTTTTGAGCAGTTCTTTAGCTATCATTTCTTCCTGGAATTTCTTTAGAGGATAGTTCTTCTGTTTCATCATTTTGGCTAGCTTTCTGTCTCTTGTTAGTTTTAAAAGCTTGTAATGCACTCTGCATCTGTGAGTACAGCTGTATTAAAGAAGGCTCATTGACTTTCCAGGGCCTGTCTATTCAGGAAGTGTTCTTTGAATGGTGTCTCTTGGTCTCTCTTGTTGAGACTTTGGTTATTTTATTTCCCTACTAGTAGTGGTATTTGGGACTCTCCACTAGGTGTACTTTGGCTTGTTTCTTGAGGTAGCCCTGGAAAAGATAACAGACAGACAAACACACAGGGAACAAAGTACACAAACGCACAGACAAGTCTAACAACCAAGGAATCTGAAAGGGAAATAGAAGAAGATAAAAAAAGAAGGGAAAATAAAAGAAGAAGGAAAAACAAATAATAAAAATAAAAATAAAAAAATAATAAAGAAGACAAGAGAATAAAAAGAAAAAACGCAAAAGACAAAGTACAGTCTAAAAGCATAAAACCAGAATCCCCANAAAAATATGAGTTTAGAGTCATCGTGTTCTTTGTAGGATTCATGCTTCTGGTGGTATCTCTGGTACCTTACATTCCTTGCAACATTTCCCTCCTAGAGCCTCCCTAAGGATTTCTTGTAGGGCTGGTTTAGTGGTGATGAATTCTTTCAAGTTTTGTTTATTTGGGAAGACTTTTATCTCTCCTAATCTGAATAAGAGGATAGAGGATTCTGGATAGAGAATCCTTGGCTGCATATTTGTTCTGTTCATCACATTGAAGATTTCCTGCCATTCCTTTCTGGCCTGCCAAGTTTCAGTAGATAAGTCTGTAACCACTCTGATAGGTTTCCCTTTGTATGTTAGAGCCCTTTTATCCCTGGGGCTGCTTTCAGAATTCTTTCTTTGTCCTTATATTTTGCCAGTTTCACTATGATGTGTCATGCAGAAGATCGATTCAAGTTACATCTGAGGGGAGTTCTCTTTGCCTCTTGGATTTCAGTGTCTGTTTCCTTCACCAGATTGGGGAAATTCTCTGCTATAATTTGTTCAAGGACTCCTTCAGCGCCTTTCCCTTTTTCTTCCTCTTCTGGAATTCCTATGATATGGATATTGTTCCGTTTGATTGTATTGCTGAGCTCTCGAACTCTCTTTTTGTGTTCCTGGATCAGTCTATCCCTCTTTTTCTCAGCTTCCTCTTTTTCTATAACTGTGTCTTCTAATTCACTTATTCTTCTCTCTGCCTCTTCAATCAGTGCATTGGATGCCTCCATTTTATTATACATCTCATTTATAGTATTTTTAAATTTATCACAATTTTAAGCTCCATAGTCTTTGTAGCAATAGTTTCTCTGATGTCTTCCATGACTTTTTCAAGCCCAGTGATTAATTTTATGACTATTATTCTAAATTCTTATTCAGTTATGTTGCTTATACCTGTTTTGAGCAGTTCTTTAGCTATCATTTCTTCCTGGAATTTCTTTAGAGGATAGTTCTTCTGTTTCATCATTTTGGCTAGCTTTCTGTCTCTTGTTAGTTTTAAAAGCTTGTAATGCACTCTGCATCTGTGAGTACAGCTGTATTAAAGAAGGCTCATTGACTTTCCAGGGCCTGTCTATTCAGGAAGTGTTCTTTGAATGGTGTCTCTTGGTCTCTCTTGTTGAGACTNGTTAGACTTTTCTCTCTTGTTGAGACTTTGGTTATTTTATTTCCCTACTAGTAGTGGTATTTGGGACTCTCCACTAGGTGTACTTTGGCTTGTTTCTTGAGGTAGCCCTGGAAAAGATAACAGACAGACAAACACACAGGGAACAAAGTACACAAACGCACAGACAAGTCTAACAACCAAGGAATCTGAAAGGGAAATAGAAGAAGATAAAAAAAGAAGGGAAAATAAAAGAAGAAGGAAAAACAAATAATAAAAATAAAAATAAAAAAATAATAAAGAAGACAAGAGAATAAAAAGAAAAAACGCAAAAGACAAAGTACAGTCTAAAAGCATAAAACCGGAATCCCCAGCTACACATAAAGACCAGGATGTATGCAGTGCTGATGGAAGAGCATATATAAAGAGAGAAATGAAAAGGCAGGGAGGAAGCAAAATTGGATAATGACCAGGCAGAGAGACTAGANATTAAAAAAAAAAAAAAAAGCAGCTCTCTAGGGGGGTGGGTGTGGTTTGGTCTAGGCAGGTCTTAGCCTCCACTGAGACCCAAGGGCTGCTC
The DNA here is from genome assembly GCF_008692635.1 of Crocuta crocuta. Taxonomy (NCBI): domain Eukaryota; kingdom Metazoa; phylum Chordata; class Mammalia; order Carnivora; family Hyaenidae; genus Crocuta; species Crocuta crocuta. The sequence goes on along the minus strand of NW_027531873.1, from coordinate 3,780,481 downwards.
CCTGAGGTCCCACCCTGATGGTTGTGGGGAGAAAAATGGTGGTGCCCCAGTCCTTTCTTGAACCAAGTGTTGCAACTCACTCTTTTGGGTCTGATCTCTAATGGGCATAGCCAAGGTAAGCCATGCTCTATGTCCCAAACCACAACTCATTTCCAGATCTTAGTCTGCTTGCCCCATTGATACTGTCTGAAATAAACTCGCAGGCCAAGTCCCTCTGAGCAGTTTCAAGCCGGTTGCCTCCCCGCTGGGGATCCACCTGAACTAGAAGAGTGGCTGAGCGGCTTCAGGTGTGTTGCTTCCCCTCTGGGTCGAGTTGGTGAGCAGAGGAGCCATTTCTCCTGGCGTCGCCTGGGGCTGGGGTCAACTGCACAGCTGGAAACCAGATCACTCTGTGTCTGCCCGAAAAGGGGGCTCCCTCCCCTCCCTTTGTGTCTCTGGTCCCCGCCCATTTTTATCTTTCCCAGTTCACACTCAGGCTATAAGGTTGTTTTTCAGTGGACTCTTTCTCCTTTTCCTCCCAAACTCCTGGATTCTGTAAGGGTTCTATGGCTTCAGGCCTTCTCCATTTGAGAGATGTGGGCGAGTGAAATGTATGGAGGTCCCTATTTCTCTGACATCTTGCTTCCTCTAAACACATTTTTGAAGAGGTTGATGAATCAATTTCCAGATTCCACAATTGTTTAATATGTATTAAGCAAATAGCTCCCCTTTATTGAACATGAACTCTGTACCTAGGCATTGTATTTTACATCTACCATTCCACTTAATCTCAAACACTCTTGTGATACTGTAAATAATATCCCCAGTTAGCAGATGAGGAAAATCATTCTCAGTGAAGTGAAAGCCACCCAGCTATACAATGGGTTTATGCAATGACTTGTATTTCATTCTCTCTCTTAATTTTTATATTTTAATTTATCAAATAGAATACCCTAGGAATGTTGTGAATACACTACGGCTATTAAGATCAGGCACCATGAGTTTTAACCCTTTCTTTGTTTCCTTTAGCACTGTATGGTGTGCAAAGCACTTTGGCATTTATTGCCTCATCTGATTTAGCTACTCCAAGGTGAAAGCTTACCTTTTGAAATAAAATACTGAAGCTGTTTCTGATCCATGTGTCCGAAGGTCCATGCTTAAGAACAAGAATCTGGAGTTACCTGGACCATGCAGTGTGAGGAGGAATGATTTTGTCATCATGTTGGTAGTCCTGGGTTGACTGTAGCAGAGACCATGGCACTGGTGGGAGCAAGACCTGAGTTTGATTCCTGATTACCTTTGTTTTGCCTCTATTGTCTCATGTGTAAAATGTTGATGATAATTGCAGTCCCTATGTCATAGGATTATCGTGAAAATTAAATTGACTTAGGAAAGTGAGGGATTTAGCTCAGTGCCTGGCTCTTAGTAATTGGCCATATATCTCATGTTAATGCATTCATTATCATACCGAATCTTTTCTCAATCAACTCCATTTCTAGGATTTTGAATTCTTGCCTCCACACCTGAGATTTGTAATTGCTTCCTTCTGTTTAGGCAGCTGTAAAAAGTTCACATGAAAATAGTCTCCTTCCTCTCTCTGTATCCATGATATTGAACATACATTTTCCCTCCTCAACAATTACATAGAGGTTACATAACCTACTTGTTGAATTGGAGTAACAGATCTAGATTAATAAAATGTTACCGTTGACAGATCCTTACAGGGGATCTATGGGTAGATGAATCGGAAAGACATATTGTGTTACATATTTGTAACACCGCTAAGCAGAAAGATTTAAATGGACCTAGACATAAGAATCCAAAGTCCTTCTTAGAGAAAACAAAGTTACTCTAAAGTACAACTGGCTTCTCTAGTGGTATATCCACTGGAACTAGTGGCTGATATGAAAGTTTCTGTCCAGATGTGATTATGTAAAGTTAACCCCTCTGGCAAACTACTTAAATATATAGCCTACTGGAAACTCCCTTTCAAAAAAAGAAGATTAAATATCCAGCATGTCTTCCTTCTAATTTTTGAAATTCCTTAAACTTTTGCCTCAAAGAGGGTAGGAGATGATGAATACATTGCCAGTTTAATGTCTGTTACCTAGGGCTCAGTTTTGTGGCTAAACTTGAATTGTTGATTAGTCTTTTACCTGACAATTTAATTCCCACTCATATTTGGGGTCTCCTTAAGCATGTGCTTCATCCTTCATATTTGGTATTTAGGTGGGATTATGAGAAGGAGTTCTCTCCATGTTCTAGGTTTCATATGACACAACAGTTTGACCACTTAATTCTTTCTTTTTAGTAATAAGATAAATGAATATTTATCTAATGATGAAAGTAGGACTTGTTTACTGTAGGACATTTAGAAAACATAGAAAAGTTATAAAGAAGAAAATATAAAAGAAACAGAAAGAACAGAACCACTGGAATTCTACCCTCATAAATAACCATTTGGTGATGTTTTCCTCATCTATTTGTGGTGTGCATAATTTTATTTTTTTAAGTTTATTTATTTACTTTGAGAGAGAGAGAGTCAGTTGGGGAAGGTCGGGGGAGAGAGAGAGAGAGAGAGAGAGAGAGAATCTCAAGCAGGCTCCACACTGTCAGCATGGAGCCCATTGTGGGGCTTGAACTCACAAACTGAGAGATCATGACCTGAGATGAAATCTAGAGGTGGATGCTTAACAAACTTAGCCACCCAGGCACCCTCTGTGTGTATAGTTTAAATCACATTGGGATATTATATAAATAATTTTGCATTCTGTTTTTTTTTTACTTGGTATTATTATATGAAGAACATATATCAGCATCACTAACTAATCCATGAAAAATATCTTTCCTTTTCCCCCTCAACCTCCTTCACCTGTTTTAATTTTTTTCTCTTTTTGAGAAAATCTATGTGATAATTGCATTATAAGAATGTACCAAAATTTATGCAATAATTCCTCTATTATTTTATGTTGAATGCATTACATATTGTTTATTACTATAGATTTGGTTGGCAAAATTTTTCTAAAGAAAGAAAAATAGAAAATATATTCAGCTTTGTGAACTATAAGTTTTCTGTAGCAACTACTCAACCCTGCTGTTGCAGAATAGCCATTAACAATAGGTACATAAAGAGTAGTGGCTATGTCCCCATAAAACTTTGTTTACAAAAACAGGTGGCAGATGAGATTTGGCCTGTGGACTGTAGTTTGCTTAACCTGGAAATAAACAAGGCTGAGATAAGCACTCTTGCACATGACATTAATAATTATTTCTATATAATAAATTCTTAGAAGTGGAATTATAGGTAAAAGGGGATGACTATTTTAAAAGAGCTTGATATACATTATTAAAAATTCTCTCCCAAAGTGTTGTAAAAGCTATTCTTCTATGGAGAGTAAAAGTCTTGGTTTCTCTATGCACTCACAAACACAGATTACAATCATTTAAAAAATTAATTTGATAGATACAAATTAGTGATATCTTACTGTTTTGATTTATTATTTTAATTACTATATTCAAAATGTGCATGAATATTCATTGGATATTTATATCTATTTAGTTTGTGTTCAAGATGTTTTGTGACATATGGGAGACTTTTATTGCATGCCATTTAATTTTTTTAATTGAATATTAAAAATCCATTATAACCCAAATTTAAGGGAGACACATTCAGAACGTACATAGATTAATATTAATCTGGTTAAGTTAACTATTGGAACCATCAAAGCTTGAATCTCAGGGGTTTAATACAAGAAAAGTTTATTTCTCACTAGTGACAGAGTTCAATGTAGGTCTTCAGTGACTCTGCACTATGAAGTCATTCAAGGACAGAGGCTGACAAAAGCCCTTCCATTCTCAGTACATTGCATCCCTGCACACTGATATCCAGCTCGAAACTGGGGAACCACAGTGTGGAAAATGTGGACCTCCCGCTAAGTGTTTGAACCTGAAAATGACATGTTACTTCCAGGCATTGTCCCACTGGTGGGATCACCTGGCCTCACCCTAGAGGGAGACAAAAATTCAGGTGAGCCTTATGCTCAGGAAGAGGAAGTAGGTTTGGTGAGAATCTAGCCACTCTCACCACATAATTAAACTTAAAAATCCAGACTTCAGGACTTTCTTTCTTTTTTTTTTTTTTAAGTCATTTTAATGTTTATGGTGAAGACCAGTAGTTTTTTACAGAAAATTTTGGCCAGGGCACACAAATATAAATGTATATTTCTGTAAGAAAAAACAGAGAGCCAATGATGAAGCTATAAATGTTTTTTTTGTTGTATTTTCTTACACTAAAAATATTGAAGTGTATCTTTCATTTGTAACTGGTCCCATGCTATCATAACAATAGCCAAAATGTGCACAGATTTTACTAATATTCTCAAGAGTAATAAGATTTAGCCATTGGCTTATATCACTCAGTGAAACCAAATAGAAAATCAGTCAATTAAATAGCAACAAAGGGGAGTAACTTTGAAGAGAACATTCATATATATGTCAAAAGAATTTCTGCAGTTAATCAGCATTAAATAAAAAATAACAACTTGACACGCTAATACAGTCTTCCTAACAATGAAGTCAGGAAAATAGAAGCAAGAAAGATCATTAGAGATTTATGTACGAGATCAGAATAAGAAAACTTAACATTTTCTTCTCTGATAAATGAGATTAGAAATGGAAATTGTGCACTTATTTCTTTGATGCTTATATTTGGGTTTTTCACTGAGAAAGTGTGAAAGCATCCAAATCATTCTATCCCTTCTCATTTTAGGATGTTTATTCTAATACAGGATAACCTGGCCAGAAAAGCACAGGAAAGTGAGGAGGCTGCTCAGTGAAGAGGGTTTAGCACCAGAAACTCCAAAAGAATAGATTAACATTGTCTGCTTTTAAACTCTTCAAAGAAGACCATAATTGTGTCTTTTATATCTTACCCTGTGCTCCAACTGCAGAATTCCTCAAGTCCCAGGAGGAGCCTCATAGAGATGCTGTGCTGTTTGATTTGGCACTATTCACAAACCTTGGCAGATGATCAAATAGAGGGCACAGAAGTGCAGGAAAAACCTTAAGAAACTGTCTTCGCTGTTGTCGTTACTGCCTCCATGAATTGAAATCTCCATGGTAAGCATAAAGAAGCCATAGATATTAAGGAGCGTGTATAGCTCCAATTTAGATGTTTAACACACCTTGGCATGGAGAAAGTATGCAAATCTACACCTTGATGTACTTTATCTTGAGTTGTATTTGTCTCAGTTTTCAAATAAACTTGGTTTCTTAAGATAATTAAGTATTTTCGCCCCCGGACTTTTGGACTATGTGTGTAGGCATGATCAATGCACAAGTTTTGGCTTTGAAGTCAACGGATCGGAGTTCTAGTCTAAATGTTACCAGTTCCTAGCTGTGTAACCTTGGGCAAGTTGCTGAGTTCCTTTGAGGCTTGGTTCATATGTCTATTAAATAAGTACTACCCCACACACTTTATTGGATTTCTGTGAGAAGCAACAGAAAATTATATTTGGGATCATTTGAAAATAGTATATAGAAAACATTTGGTAAAATATAAACACCAATACTGTTGCGAGAAATTATTAATCTAATTAAACAGAACTTTGCAGGAGTGTTGCAAAACATCATTAAGGGACTGACGTTTTAAGCACTCTATTTTACAGTGAAAGAACATCATCCAGAAAAGAATCTGCTAGACTATTTCTGAATTTAAAATGTGAGTGTAGAGAAAGCTCATAGAAAGAAGGAAAGAAAGAAGAAAGAAAAAAGAAAGGAAGGAAGGAAGAAAGGAAGGAAGGAAGGAAAGAAAAAAGAAGAAAAAATTCAAAATTGAGAAATGTTATGCTAACTATGGAGATGATTAGCAAATAGTGGAATTTCTAAGAGAGAAATTTTTAAAGAATAGATTAATGATATATTTAAGAGCTCTTTTTCCAATGAATTTGGTGACCTTAGGTTGGTTTTTCTCAACCTTTTCATTCATTCATTCTTTCATTCATAGAATATAAACTGTTTGGGTTGTATTTCTTAATTTACAGAGTAAATGCTCATTAAATATTTGTGGAATGAATGAGTTGGTGAATTAATGACTTTATTAACTCAGTTTGCTGTGCTATTCTTGTGCTAGTTATTAAAGGTGAAAGAATTCTACAGTTAGAGTTTTTGCTCTCTGGGAGTTCCTAACTTAGTGAAAAAAATAGGTACATTAAATATACAGTAATACAGTATATGAGTCCCACGATCCTGTACTTACTGATTCTCTTGGAAAATAATCATAAATAATAACTAACAAAATATAAATATAGTAAAACTTAAACATTAAATATAAATATGTGATAATACATAAGTATGTAATTCACATAGGATAAAAAGTATATAAATATATTAAATGTAACAATAATGTAATAAATAAAATATAATCACAAATATGAGGGGTGCCTAGGTGGCTCAGTAGGTTAAGGATCTGACTCTTGATTTTGGCTGAGATCATGATCTCATGGTTTGTCAGTTCAAGCCTGCATCTGGCTCCATGCTGACAGTGTGGAGACTGCTTGGGATTCTCTCTCTCTCTGCTCATCCCTTCATGCTCTCTCTCTCTCTCTCTCTCTCGTAAAATAAATAAATAAAGCTTAAACTAGTTAAAAAATAATCACAAACATGAATTTAATCAGTTCCACAATTTTCACTTAAATTTTTAAAAAATTTCTTTTAAACTTTCATTTGTATTATTCAAAATTATAACATTATATATATGGAGGGAAAGCTGATTGATGGTTCCACTAATCTTGTTCCTTTACTCATTTCTTCACAAGCAATCATTGCTATGAGTTTGGTCCATATCTTTCCAGAGATTTTTGCATGTATATACACACATGTACACATGCACACACACATATTATTGCTTTTAAAGTGTATGCTAGGGACACCTGGGTGGCTCAGTTGGTTAAGTGTCCGATTCTTGGTTTCAGCTTAGGTCATGGTATCTTTGATTGTGAGATTGAGCCTGTGCTGACAGTGTGGAGGCTGCTTGGGATTCTCTCTCTGTCTCTCTCTCTCTGCCTCTTCCCTCCACCCCTGCAGGCACACACTTGCAGGTGTGCTCTCTCTCTCAAAATAAATATACTTAAAAATAATTATTAAATTGTATGCTAATAAAACAATAACCTGTATGTATACGTTTCTGAAATGTTTTCCTTCAGTAGTATGCTTTGAAAATCTTTCTGTATTAGTATATTTTAATCTTATACTTTTTAGATGCAGTGAACAGCCTGCACAACTGTTTGTGGCAGCTCTCTGCCCTGCTTACATAACATGACTATATCATAGCTCATTTAGTTATTCCTCTATTGATAGATATAGGTATTTTCTAACTTTTCAGTATTACCAACAATTCTTTAATGAATATCTTTGTACAACCTATAATAGCTTAAATGTCCACATAAATCTAATTAAATCATTCATTTGTTTCAAATCCTGTATTTGGCATCAGAAATTCCTTTCTGAATTCCTGTAAGTTGTATATACACTGAACAGCAGAAATATGAAAAAAAAATAAGCCTTTTGAGAAATTGAGAAGGACAAATAACCTGTTTACTCTGCAAACCCAGAAGGTTTAACGATGAATGCCTTCTTTTATTTCATCATGCATGTGCACAGAAATTAAACTTTCCGAATCAGTCTTTGCCTCACCTTGATTTGGTTTCACTGTGGGCATCTGAAGATATAATATGTATGCACTATTTGAAGCTAACTGGGATTTTATGTGGTTTTGAATGGCAACATTTCTTTTCCACGAAAGATAACTTCATGACAAGTCACATTTATATTGCACTGCTTTGACATTGTGTTCTTATAGATTCATGTAGTTTCATGCATTCAGCAGAGATAGATGCTTTCCCTGTAATGCCTTTGATCTTTTTTCTGTACAGAGTGCTTTTGAATATTGAGGGCTGTTTGTCTGAAGCACAGACCCTTGTAAACATGTAGGCATCCCTGAGGAGCTGTGTATTGTTCCAGAAATGGTGAAGCAACCAGTTCTTTCTGGTGCCCAAGAAAAGCCCTTTGGTGCAGTCCTCTTAAGGAAATGTGGACCAGTGAAACTAACTTAGTGAAATCGCTAAGTGTTAGAAATGGCATCTTTAAAAGGGGGGAAAATGGACAAGGGCCTCCTTGTTGTCATTTGGCTGTGATTTGTGGTATTGATTTTGGCCTTTGGCTGGATCTTGAAATAAGTACAGCAGAGGTCCAAGTACCTTGACCTCAAATGGAATGTTTACTCCATCACAGAAGTAGCTGGCTTCTTGTAGACGAGGAAAGAATGGTGCAGTGAAAGCTAGGAGGAAGGCTGGAGAAAGAGCAATAGAAACCACACCCAACTCCGGAAGGTCTAAGGCTACTACACGCAAGGATTAGACGAGGCTGCCTCCCTAGGAGGGACCCTGATAACCTGGCCTCGCCTGCAATTTTGTTTCAAGATGTTTGGTAGAGAATTCTAAGACCGGAGGCAAATCTTCTCACAGCGGTGTTGCGAGACCCTTAGTGGGGCTGGTCCTGTGGCCGAGCACTCTGCTTGACTGCCTTGGGAGTGTAGAAGCACTCATTCCTGCCTTTAGGTTTGCGTCAATACATGTGACTCAACTTGGTCCTCCACTTAGAGTTATTGAATTTTCAAACAGGAAAGTAGCATAAAGATTACCCATCAAAATCTTTTTCACTTGAAAGATGAGGGCAGCAATCCCCAAAGTGGATAAGTGGCCTCTGAAACTAGGTCATTCAGCAAGCTAGTGATTCCACAGTCAATTTCCTTTTGGGCAATTGTCCCATTCCTGACTCTTCCTCATCCTATCCTCATCCACCTCATAATCACCATCACCATCTTGGGTTTCCATGAATATGCTATCCATTGCTCCTGCATAACACATACAGTTCCATCAGCATTCGTGGGAAGGACTCAGCAGTTGTAATCCTTCCTGCATAATGAAAATGCTTCTGGATTTGGAAGCACACACACTTGATTTAAAGACAAACTCAGTCCTTTACTTTACTCTGAGTGACCTTGAAAGCCACTTTATTCCTTTAAGCCTGTTTACTTGTCTATAAAGTAGAGACAATAATGTCTGCTTTAGAGTTCCTATGAGGCTTAAATGGGAGCGATACCATTAGTGTCTACTGCCTGGTGCAAGATAGGTCCTCAGTAAATGGGACTTGGGATCACTGTTAGTATTGCTATTATTATAATTGTTATTTCCAGGAGACTTGAGTTTGAGTCCTGGCTCTGTTATCTAAGCTGGTGCTTAGAGAGCCTCATTTGTAAACTGGGGAATTGCAACAGGCTCTCTCTGAAGCTCAGTGCATATACTTTGTCATACAGTGGTTCTCCAGCTTTGGCATACTTCAATCACCTGGAGGTCCCATGCCTAGAGATTCTGATTCAGTAGGCTGGGGAGGAGCCCAAGAATCTGCATGTTTGACAAGGACTCCAAACCTTAGTTTGCTCTTGTTATAACTAGGAAAAAAATGATAATACCCATGTGGTGGGTTACTGGTGAGGAGCAAATGAAATCATATCTGTAAAGCCCTTAGCATAGTTTGCCGCACATGACAATTACCCAATGGATTGCCAACTGCTGTTATTCTTCTTTCCCTTTGTTGCTTTGTTTAGCACATATCCCCAGTTGGTAAGCTAAGTTTGGGTCATAAACAGGACTCCACCATATGTGAATTGGATGCAAATATTGAAAAATTAAAAGATTTCTGGATTCTCTTGAAGTCCCAAGAAATCTGGCAAAGTCAAGCTTGCCACAATTTTCAGTAGCTGTCCCTGGGTGTTGCTACCTATTCAAACCAGTCCCCACTCACTCTGCTCCACATATTTATTTGTTTGTCCCCTGTAGACATCTGGGTGTGTAGATTCTTGCTATAGGATCTAATTCAGCCTCTTTATCCAGAGTTTTAGAAGAAGTAAGAGACTATCCCTTTCATGGTGTTATTCCAGCTATTCTAGATTAATTAACCAGCTGTCTGTGGGCAGAGTCACCTCCCCCCACCATTGCAACTACTTTTGAACCTGCAAAAATAATGGGCAGAGTAGTTTGTCTTTATAACTCTTATGATATAGTGGCATAATTTAGGATGAGTTCCAAGGGGGAAGCATTATGAAAGTCTACAGAAATACTTTGCCAGGGAACCTAACCCAAGCTGAGATGTTGCCTAACAGAATCAAAGCACGGTTTAAAGTCAGCTGCTGCCTTTATTACACACTCAAAACTTGGCAGAGGAAGTTCTTTGGGTTGGGACCACATGAAAGAAATCCGGACAAGTGAAGGGTGGTTGAAGAGAACAGATGGACTTGGACATCTTACACCATGGTAGTAATGCTCTGACTTCCAAAGATACCTGCTTGGATGCTCTGAAAGTTATCGTCATCTTTGTATTTTTTTTTCTTCGCTAGCTACGGGTGTCACACATGAAAAAAAATTGAGGCAAGAAAGGGCTTTATAAAAAGGTATTGAGGCCACATTTGTCAAACCCAGAATCCCACGTAGATTTGGGAACTATGTTTCAAGCTGAGCTCAAAACTTTCAAGTCTCAAAAGTGCTACTTACCCCAAGTAAAAGGCAATTTTCCAGCTCAAAGAAAGGCAGTTCTGCAAGGTTCAGGAAAAAAGGTCAGAAGACTCCTTGTACATCAATCAGCTCCTGGAAAACAACATGTCAATGAGTTAAGTGAACACGAATCAGGCACATATGGATTGAATTTCCCTTGAAATACTCCTGGGGTCCAAGTTTAAGGAGTGGAGTGGAGGAGGGGTGAAAAGTCTTAGTAAAATCTCATGTATTCTTCTGCAGACCCCAAACATATGAAAATACTTCCAAGATGTCAACTGGCCAGGCTGCAAGTCTTGCTGGACTGAATCAATGTTGAGGCCGGCTGACCTTTGTTTCTGGAGATGAGAGTGTATCTAAGGCCTAAATGATAGCCCAGGAATTCACTGCCTTGGTTCCAACCTCATTTCATGGCATGGAGATAGGGAGATTTGGTAGAGGGTGGCTTTGAAGTTCCGGGGAAAGGAAATAGACTTATTTCAGTGAAAAAATGAACTGTAAGAAACATTCAAGTTTACCGGTCATTACTGCCAGTAGCCTATGTTTCTAAGTAAGGAAATCAACCCTTCTATGCTTTCTTTCCTCCTGGGATCATAAGAAAAGCAAGTGGAAATTAATATAGATGTGGGAGAGAAGAGCAAGTGCAAGAGAATTTTCCTAAGACCATTCCACATGGAAGCGTGTAACATTGTGGAAATATGCTTTATAAATAGAGGTTCTCGTAAAATCTTAGGAAAGAGAACAATGCAGCATTGAATGCAGCAAACTCTAAACAATAATGTAGTGGGTAAATAACATTTATATTTTGCATCCCATATAGGGTTCATATACACGGGGGCTATTTAAATCTGACTTTACATGAGATTGTAAGAAATCACTCTTGACAATAAGCTAGTTCCATCGTATCCACATGGACCGAAAATTGATTGCTACCAAACCCTTTTCCCAGATAGCTTCATAGAAAACTTAAACTGGGAATCAGATATTTAAAAGTCTTTAAAAGGAAACCTGTTGAGAAACAATATGGCTCATTTGTTTTTGTTTTCTATGGCATCTTGTGGTCGAACTACAATTTGTCTTTAGGAAAAGTACCAAACTAGAAACTTCTTGGGCAGCAGAGGGAACCGTTATGGACTTTTTCCCCTTCCTTTTTTTTTTTTTTTTTTTAAAGGCAAGAGTTAATCAGCGATAAATGTTAATGGGATTTTTTTAAACAAATGATGCACTGTCAAGAGAAAATTTTTTCACAATTGTCAAATTGTGTAGACAGTGTTCAAATTGCTCATTCGTTATCAGTAGCACCACCGAGTTGAAAACATACTTTTTCTAGTCTGCAGTTGATTGATGTACATTACTCATATCAGGCTAATGGCACTTTATTTTCCAACAGTAGCAAGTAATGAGTGACCTTGAGTGCATATTGTTTTCCTGCAAGGGTTTTTTGCTCTGCTTCCTTCATAAGCACCCCAAGGAAACAAGGCCCCTGTATTGGTGTTTTGCAGCAAACCTCATTTCTTTCATGGCTTTCTGTAAAAGAATTTGATACAGGGATAGAAGCTAACCTCAGTGAGTAAATGAAATATTGATCCATGCTACTCTGGCCTTGCCTTCACCTTGTCCCAGGGCGGTGAGTTACTGACTTTTCCGTTTTGGCTGTAATAGGAATTATTACAACAGGCCTGTGCAAGTAATTACTTGGCATGGTAAAAAAGGAGAGTCCATCATATATTTCTGTAGAGACGTTAGTTTCCATCAGCCCAGCAGTCTGCTTTTTTGGCTCTGTCTTTCCTACTCTTGATTCAATTCTTTTAACCATCATTAATCACACTCCTTGTCAGCAGAAGTTTATCAAAAGTATTAAGTGAGCAAGGTTGCCTGGCCTCCTTAAAAAAAAATCAGCCAACATGGGGCAGTAAATTTCAAAATATGGAAGGTTGGTTCTGTGATATATATGAGTGTCTCTTCAGCTAGAATGAGCCGTTTGTTTTAGTGATAGATATTGTAGTTTGAGCTGTGATAGAATCCTTCTCAAGTTTATGTGTCGTGGGCTATCGTTTATGAGAGACCATGTGTTTCTAAATGGTGAAGGTCAAGGCTGATGGCAAAAGTAAAAGCAGTGGTGATTCATTAAAAATAGTTAATAGGGCCTGTGGCTGACAGGGATAAATAGGAACATGTGGCTTGCCAACCCACCAGCACCTAAATTGACATTGTGCTTTTGGTCCCAACTCACCACTTCCAATTGCCAGATAGCTGTGAGCCAACAAACAGACAGTAGGCAAAGTCGCCTCTTGTTAACAACAGATGCAGAAAAACTTTTTGGAAACACAACTGCAGATGATCTGTTGAAACTCATTTCCCTTCACTTTGGCATGGCTAATATTTATTTTTAAATCGGTACTGATTTTTTTACTGACCACAAATATGTTCATCATATGAAATTCAAATACCATAGAAAAGTGATATAGAGAAGGAAAACTTCTCTGTTATATCTGAAGTGTTCAATTAAAAAAAAAATGATCTGAAGCATAATGTTAGGAACTGATAAAGCTGGGAGAATGTTCCACGAGTGTTCTTATGTCAGTTTATGTTCTATTCCTGTCTGTTTGAAATAGTTACAACTAAGTTTTTTTTTGTTCTTTTTTTGTTTTTTTTTTTGCCATTTAGCAACTAAGTGAAGCTCCCACCCTGAATCCCACCTTCCAGAGAGAATCAGTTTTATCAGTTTTATCAGAGGGATATGTGACTATCCCTCCACATATGTATGGTAAAGAAAAATGTATATACGCTTATGTGCATACGTAAAGAAAAATAATATATTCAATGTAATAATTGAATATATGTAATGCATGTTTAAATATTAGGTTATGTTATGATACAGTTTCACAACTTAATTTAACAAAATTCTAATGTTTAAGTGTGAATATTTGATTAAACTCATGGACTCATTCATTCCTCCATTCATTCATTCAAAAAGTACATCGAATGTTTCCCTCGAGCAAAACACGTGCAAATTTTGAAGAGAGCATAAGAGCTAAGAGGTCTCTTTCCAGTTTGCATTCAGCATTTAGGTAATAAAGGCCTCTGCTCTGGTCTCAGTATAGCATACATTCTCCTTGCAAAACTTCCTGCCTAATTTGGAGACTCCTAAAACTAGAAAACAAAAAGGACTTTGCTGATTAAGATCAATCGAATTTGACGATCCATTTCAGAAGTGTAAATCAACAAAGGAATGTGTGGAAGTGGGTGCGGCCTTAGGCATTTTCCAAATGAGCAACTATGGATTTTCTATACATTACTTCTAATGAAGAAGGTTTTAAAAACAAGATTGTTTGGGGATTTGTTGGGGTTTTGTTATTTGGGTGTTTTTTGTTTTTGTTTTTCTTTCCCTCTCTCTGAGAAGTCAGTGAAAAATGGCACAGTGGCTCAAAACAATGCTAGGAGATAAACACTTTCACTTTTCACTTTAGATTGCTTCTTTTCCCTAGAAAAACAAATCGTCTAGGATCATTAGAGCGATTGCTGCCTCTGATGGAAAATAGTAATAACTGTGTGGCAACCGGAAAGTTTCCGAATTCATTAGGCAAGTTTCAGAGCTAGTTTTTGTTCAGTAAAACAAAACCAAAACCAAAAAACAAACCCACAATTTTATGTAAGGATGTGAGATGGAAGGTAAAAATAAGTAGGGGAAAAAAAAACTAAGGAGAAGAAGGTGGTCTTTGACCTGTCCACTTGCAACTAGAGCCTTTATCTGCCCCGCCTGCTTGCAGGCAGCTCCAGACTGCTCTGCTTGCCTCTGCTGTCTGGAGAGCATCCCTGCCCAGGAAACAGCAGCCTCACAGAACGAACCATTCCTTTCCACGATTTGAAAAGGTACAGGTAATCCCACAGCGCAAAGAGGTTGGGCTTTTCCAAATCAAGTCATCACCCTAAACTTGAGTTTATTAATTCGTTGACCATTAAAGTGTGGGGGCTAGAGTCGTTACAACAAAACTTCGGGGCAACAGCAGTGCATTCGGTTGAGGAGAGTTCAGCAAGAAGATAGAGCAGCATCGCAAATTAGCATGTTTACGGGGGAAAAGCACTTAGCATCAAATCAGCCAGAGAGGACAGGGAAATGTGTTGTGCTTTATTCAAAGCCAATTGGCTGTGGGCACAGAGGATGTTTTGGATGCCATCATCCTGAAGAAGACATTCACAGTGGTTACAAATTGACTTTTTATGGAGAAACTAAGACTATTTCTAACCTATTGCACTGATATTATATTTAGTTAATATTTTATGAAAGAAAAGTCCTCCTATTAGAGGTAGCAAATTGCTTTATAATTATAGTACTTCACAGAACAGACTGTCTGCTTCATTTTATGGCAAAAGCACAAAATGCAGCCGCCTTTCCCACATAACTTCTTTTCAGAGCCTCTGTGGTAAGTGACTTCCCTCGCATGAGTTTTTTCTTTATTTCAAATATTAGTTTAATTTGAACAGAAAATCCTGTTGCATATTTGGTATGGATTAATGAAATATTGATGTAGAGATTTCACTGAAGCAGGTCAGGGGCACACCAGGGAACAGAGGTGAACAAAAATACTTTCTTTGTCTTTCAGACACTGGTCTGACTTCATGCCACTATGACAGTGACTACAAGCCATTAAACATGATGGCTATTTGGGAATCATGACTGTAATGAATTGGTGGGCAGGAAAGCATAAAAATTTCATCAGAGGAGAGAGATACCTGGGTGGCTCTGTCAGTTAAGTGTCTGACTCTGGATTTCGGCTCAGGTCATGATCTCACAGTTCATGAGATTGATTCAGCCCTGCGTTGGGCTCTGTGCAGATAGTGTGGAGCCTGCTTAGGACTCTCTGTCTCCCTCTCTCTCTGCCACTTCCCTGTTTGTGCACCTGTGTGCATGCTCCCTCTCTCTCTGTCTCTGTCTCTCTCTCTCTAAATAAATAAATAAACTTAAAAAAAATTTGTCAGAAAGTATAGACTGAAGGGGAATGAAAATGGGGTTAGTTTCTCTTCCACCTCCTTTTCTTCTGCTTTTCTCCATAATCTTCAATGAGAAGTAACAGAGCTAAGTTCCTAGCAGGCAAGGAACATATTGTATTTATTTTTGTATTCCAGAGAACATCACATGGTTGGCGCTAAATAAATGTTGCCATGAAAATGTCTCCCTTTGATTGAAATGTGCTGTGTAGCAGAAGCTGTTAGTGCTCTGACCTATCTTGTCGACAATCCTCATTCCTTTGCACACCAATGGAGTATTTCTGCAGGCGCCTGTCACTGTGTGTGTAGGGGCTTTCTCTGGCCACTGGAGCATGCTCCACCTCCAGCCACCTGGGATTGACTTGGGGAATGAGTGCCCTGAGAAACAACTCTTAACCAGTGATGAATTGACTTAGTGAACAAACACTACTTCTCCTCACCCCTCAGGTTGGACAACTCAAAGGTGTATTCTATAAAGTCTCAATTACCCGAACAGCAATTACCCTGAACTCCAATTACCCAGACAGCCTTCTGCTCCTGAACATTCTCTGTTGTCACTTCCTTTCCTTTCCTTCTTTGTTTTACTTCCTTGTACCTCTACTGGTGCCTCCAGGGATCACCCTCAAATAAACAAGAGTTTATCTGAGTAACACTCAAGTAACACCCAAAGCCTTATCTCAGGTCATGCTTGAGGCCCAAGCTAAGACAGGTTGCTATTCTAAGACATCAGGATAATCAGTTGATAAGAACTGATGGAGACTCTTTTGTGTGCCTAGCCTTGTGCCAGGTGCTTGGAGGCTATTAAATCAAGTAAGATATTTACTCTTACACAGTTCAGAAATCCTTTGCAATTAACTTGGAAGATAAGATATACACATTTAAAACAATTAGTGGACCAGACAGCATTATACAGAGCTACATGAAGTCCAAAGTGTGTTTTACAGATAATAAGGGCAGTGGAGCAAGGTTCTACATGTGCAGTGTGGTTGAAAGTCCGAAAAAGGATGCTTGACCATGGGGAGTCAATTTGGAGCTGAGGTTGTACTGGATTCAAAGAGAATGGTGCATTTAACAAGCATGGGAAGGGTAGGTCTCCAAGCATAGCATTCTGCATGCAGTGGGGGTTCAATAAATGCTGTGTGGATGGAAAAAGGTGCAGGCAAATGAATGAGTCATCAAACTCAGATGAGCTATGCTATGTATTACCGCTACTAAACTTTTGATTTGTATTATGTAAATGCATAAGTACAATCATCTCTTACATGCTGGAATTTTATTTTAAGTATTTGCCTTCCCACTTTTCTTCTCTTTCTCTACTCCACCTACATCATCTTGTCTCTCTCTCTCAGGAGCTCTGCCATTCTGTAGCTGGGTGACCATAAGCAAGTTATTTAATCTCTTTAGTCTCAGGTAACTGATCTGTAAAATGCCCAAGGTATGGTTTATTTGACCAGAGTCTTCCCTATTCCCAGAAAAAAATAGAATCTGAACCTCTCTCTGTTGTTTTGTCCTCGCCTCTATCCTATAGACTTTTTTAAAGTTTATTCATTTATTTTGAGAGAGAGAGAGAGAGAGAGAGAGCATGAGCAGGGAAAGGTGAGGGGCAGGGGAGAGCGAGAATCCCAATTACGCAGGGCTCCATCTCATGAACCTTGAAAACATGACCTGAACCGAAATGAAGAGTTGGACATTTAACTTACTGAGCCACCCAGGTGTCCCTATCCTAGAGACATTTATCACTGAGCCCCCCAAAATATTAGAGTTTGCCATTGCTGGATTAGATGACATATAAAATTCTCTTTAACTCTAGCAAAACATACTGAACCAAGCAAAATCATGGACCTACGATTGTGTGGCCTTGAACAAGTCACTTAATCTCTCTGAGACTCAATTTCTATTTTCAAAGGATGAGGCTATTGCTCTTGTACTAGAGATAATTATGCAAAGCACTTGGCTTGTGAATGCTCAGAAGATTGTACATTTTTTCATTAACTATATTGAGATAAAATTTACATAAAATAAAAAGCATGCATTTTAAGGACACAGTCTGATGGGTTTTGAAACATGTGTACAACCATGTGACTAGTTCCGTCAACATGCAGAACATCTCTATCACCTCAGAATGTTCTCTAGTGCCTCTCTGCAGTCAATCCGCCCTTTCACCTCTGGCTCCAAGCAAGCACCGATCTGCTTTCTGTCACTGTAGATGAGATGTGACTTTTTCTAGAGTTTTATATAAATAGAATCATAGTGCATGTACTTTTTTATGTCTGACTTCTTTTGCTCAGCATAATGTTTCTGTGATTCATTCATGTTTTTGTGTGCATCAGTGGTTGGTTTGTTTTTAATAAATCATAGATCTTATTTTACTAACCTAGAAAAAAATGTTCTTTCTTTCTAAGGGCCTTTGGGCATTACCATATTTTGCAAATATAACTGTGAGTGATGGATGAATTATAAATAGATTTAGATGATACCTAAGGTAATATGTAAGTTTTTCCTGAAGAATGTATTAGTAATAGTAATAAAAAAATAATAATAGCTAATATTTATTAAATATTTATTTTGTAATAGGCACAGAACAGAAAATAGAGGATGTATTAGTGACCTTTGACTGTGTAACAAACTACTCCAAACTTTGTGGCTTTAAACAATAAATATTTATTATCTCTAAGTTTCTGTGGGACTCAGAAATTATTTAGAGGTGGATGATTTTGGCTCAAGATTTCTTATGAAGTTGTAGTTAAGATGTTGGCTAGAGCTGCCATCATCTAAAGGCTTGACTAAGACTGATGTTCCAGTTGCATAGATGGCTCACTTATGTGGCTAGCTAACTGGTGTCAGTTGTGGGCAGACAATCTCAATTCCTCCCCATGTGAACCTCTCCAGAGGGCTGCTCGAGTATCTTGTCAACATGGATGACTTTGTCCAGAGTGAGTAATCCAAGAGAGAACAAGGGATAAGCTGCAATGTGTTTTAGGACTTCAGCTCCAAAATCACATACTGTCATTTCCCTGTATTCCATTAGCTGCACAAATCAATCCTATGCAGCGTGGGAGAGGACAGCTGGGTCCCCTGAAACAATATGTTGAAGTATTAACCCTGGTACCTTTGAATTGACCTTGTTTGGAAGCAGGGTTTTTGTAGAAGTAATTGTATTACGATTAGGTTGTACTGCACCTAGTGGGACTTATTTCGAGACAGACAAACACGAGGGAAGAAGACTATGTGAAGACAGAGACAGAGATTTTAGTGAGGTATCTACAATCCAAGGAGCATCAAATATTGTTGGCAACCACATGAAGCTAGAGGAGGCAAGGAAGAATTCTTTGCTGGAGCCTTCAGAGGGAGCATGGCCTTGCCAGCACCTTGATTTTGCATTTCTACCTTCCAGAACTGTGAGATCATAATTTTCTATTATTCTAAGGTCACTAAGTTTTTGGTAATTTGTTATGACAGCCCTAGGATGCTAATGCAAGAACTAAATAATATCATGAATACCAGGGGGTAGGGATTATCTGGGGCTATTTTAGAGGCTGACTATCACAGCGGGGGAGAACTTACTTTGACAGAGTAGTCAGGGAATAAAATTTAGACTGATAACTGGAGAATGAGGAAGTAGGTGAAAAGTAGGAGAAACATTTCAGGCAGAGAAAGCACCTTGTGAAGACTTAAGAAGAAGAGGAGCTTGGTATGTTTGAGGAATATAGGGAAGGCTCCTCTGGATTGTTTCCCATTCAATCAAGGAGAGAGACACAAGAAACAGCCTGCAAAGATGAGCAAAAGCCAGATGATGCTGGACTCACAGACCATTGGAGGGAGTCTGGATTTTATTCAAAAGGTGATAGGAAGTGGCATGCTTTTCATTTTAGAAGATGACTGACCGCCATGTGGACAAAAGACTGGATAGATATAAGAGTGAAGTAAGAAGACCAACTAGGAGACTGCTGCAGAAATCTAAGCCAACGTCCAAAAAGTTGGTTGAGGGTGAGGGACTGAAGATGAAAGGAAGTACAGAGATCATTAGAGATATGGATTGGTGCTCAAGGTATAGGACTTACTCATTAGATGTGGAGAATAGGGATGCAAATAAGGAAAAAGAATCAAGGATGATGCCTACTGAATTCAGAATATTCATTCTCAAGTAATTGAAAATCCCATTAATTTTAAATATGAGCTTTATCCAGTAGGGGGATCTTCAAACTTAGAATTCTTTGTTATTCCATATTGCCTATAGGAAAAAAATCCGCACTCCTTAGCATGGTACAAGGCCAGTCTCAATCAGTCTTTTGCTTAAAAGCCCAGCTTCAGCTCTTCATCTACATTTAGTCATTCTGAGCTGTCCATCATTCTAGGAACATGGTATGCCTACAAAACATGGAACGTCCTTCCAGCTCGCATCCGTGAAGCTGTCCATACCAGCAAGGTGTTTCCGCACCCTGCTACTTGGTTCCCATAGCATCCTGCATACTCCTTCTTTGTTCTTACTCCCCATATGCCAAGTTTTATCCTGTCATATATTATAGGTCTGTATGTCCCATTAACCATGGACCTCCTGATATCAAAATAGCCAATTAAAGTCTTATTTTATATTTGTATTTGCTCTTAGCACTACCTCTGTTATATTGTAGAGACTCAGTGTTTCTCAAATGAGTAACAGAGGCCAGAGGAGGATATATGACAGTTATGGGTAGATAGAATTATTTCTGAGGAATATTGAGATACCATACTTTCTTCCTAAATTAGAATCAAAGAACCCTAGGCTCACCAGAAAAGATAGAAATGTGATTCACACATCTGCTAAATTATTTGTTTGACAAATACTGAGCACCAATTATGCATCTATCATGGTATTAAGGGACCATAGCAGGAAATAGGATCAAAAAGTGCCCAATTCTCATAGATATTAAATTCTTTTGAGAAGATTTAAACAAAAATCAAGTATATAGAAAAGCTGAGGAAAATAACTTGAGGCTGTGAAGAAAAGAAAACAAGGATGATATGACTGGGACTGTGCAGCAGTTTCTGGTAGGTGAGTAGAGGACTGGAGAAAACTTCTTGAGCCAGCCATGTTAAAATCTGGTAGAAAAATTTCCTAGTGAGACAGACCGACTGCAAAGGCCCAGAGTGGTACCAGCATGGCATGTTTCCAGAAGAAAAAAAAAAGCCAGTTATATATATACTAAGCTCTATTTTGAAACGCCATGACAGTCTTTATGGGTGTTTTTTTTTTTAATGTTTTGTTTATTTCTAGGAGAGAAAGAGAGAGAGGCAGCGTGAGTAGGGGAGGGTCAGAGAGAGAGGGAGTCACAGACTGAAACAGGCTCCAGGCTCTGAGCTAGCAGTCAGCACAGAGCCCGACGTGGGGCTCGAACCCACGAACCGCGAGATCATGACCTAAGCGAAAGTCGGACGCTTAACCGACTAAGCCACCCAGGTGTCCCGACAGTCTTTATGTTTATGTTTAGGAAAATCAAAACAAAGAAAATTGTTAATATATTTTGAAACAAATTTAAAATGTCATTAACATCATACACTATCTATATCTATAACCTACTATAACTATCTATCATCTATCACTTAGTTCCCTTTCTTAACTTGTTATCTTTCATTGCCATTAAACTTGTTTGAAAAACATTTTAATGGCTGTATAGTATTCTTGTCAAGTTGTCACTATAGTTTAATGAACTCTGTGATAAACCTAGATAAACAAAGTTCTATGGTAACCATCTTTATTTCTAAAAATTTTGCACATACATGATTATTTTTCTTGTGACACATTCTTACAAGGAAAACTGCCAGAGTTTAATCCACATGACCAATTTGCCCTTCAGAAAGTTTGTAACAGTTTACTACCTCCCCCAGCTGTGTGCAAGCAAGTGGGCTTTTTTAGTGGTGATAATGGAGGTCAGATGCCTGATTAGAGTTAGCTTGCTTTGTACCATGTGAACAAAAAGAGAATTGTGCAAGTTAGTCCCTAGCAAAGCTGCAAATGTGACTGGAGCTGCCATCATTCAGGTTGCCTCCATGGGCAACCTTCCATTAGCAGTTATTTCTGCAGTCATTGGGGCTATAGGTGCAACCCTGAGCCATTTGAAGTAGCTCAAAATCAACAAACCATTCTCAGTAGGCAGAATGAGAGGAATCCCATCTAATGACATGCCCACATGGCTGTTTTCTGATTCAAATATCATTTTCTAAAAGCATCTTACCTAGACAAGGTCTAAGAGCTCCTAAGCTTTGCCAAACTGACCATCAATAGTATAGGAAGTGGCCAGTTTATGCCAAAAACATCACTGAGGGTTCAGAGAAACAGACATTGCTAAATCTACCAGTTTCTGCTTTTTAGTGACTGTCTCCACAAAGCATTGGGACATTCACTGCCTTTGCCAAAAAAAAAAAAAAAGCAACATGAAAACTATGTATGAATGGGAAAAAGTAATCTAAATGCATTGCCCCTGAAAGTTTTAAAAATTAGTAGTCAAGTCTTTTAAATTCTTTCTTACAATCATAGAAATTTACAACTAGGAGAGTTTGGGGACATCATCCTAACTTATGATTTCTTACCTTTGAAGAAGCGAAAGCCCAATTTTACGTAAAAACTATTTTTGGGAATCCTGATTTGATAGTAATAAATCTTTTAGTATGTTGTCTGAGAGCATATCATGACAAAAACTTAATGAATTCAGAAATAATTTTTAAGTTTCTTTTAATATTACAGAAACAAATCCGCACACCTCTAAAACAGAAGCATGCATATAAGCAAAACATATGACTTAATTCAGCCTACAGCAGTGCACAGATCACTTACAACGAACTACAAGCCCATTTCTTTGTCCTTCTCCACATGAGGAGTTTGTTGGCTACAGTTTGGGAATTGTTGAGCTTGTAATTTTATGAAAGAGGAAGCTAAAAATGCATGAAAGCCTTGTGAATTCTCCAAATCACAGATATAAAGGAACTAGAAGTAGAAGCAGAATGCCTGAATTTTTCTCTAAGCTCTTTCTTCACCTGAGTTGGAACCACAGCTAAACCACTTATTACCACTGTGATCTTGGGCGAGTCACTTCACTAAGTTTATCACCTTCACACATGAAATGAATATTCAATCATACTATTCATGCAGATACCTCTTCTGAAAGCCCAATGCCTGATGCAGAAAACAAGTGTTCTGTACACACACTGTTGATGATGATGATAATGATGTTGATTATTTCCATTTCCACAATATCCCTGCTTCAGGCTTTGTGACAAACAAATTAAAGGGCTCCAATCCTTCTTTATGATTTTCCTGCCAGGACTCTTTGCTTATCAATTTTTTAATTACCCATGTAACCCTGTATAATTCAGGGCTGCAGAGATGCCTTTTAATCTGGGGAGTGGGGGAGGGCAGAAGTTCCTTCTCTGTAACTTCCAAATTAAACTTGCTTCCTGCATATTTACTAAGAACACGAATTTATTTGTCTAGAAACTATGGGAATAAATTGCCTTTAACTCTTCTACAATTATGTGCATGGGTTTCCATCAGTTGCATCTACCTCTGCAGAGTGATAGTTATGAAAAAGTGAAATTTGGTATGTCTGGACTAGTGAGATCATCAACTCTGATGGAAAATTGTTATCATTTCTTCTATGAAAATTGGTCTATTTGCTGGGTTTTCATTTAAACACACTGTTAAAGTAAAACAAACAAACAAAACATAAAACAGCAACATCCTGATTTCTCAACACTTCCATTAGAGCAAAGAGAAATTCAAAAATCCTCTTTTTCCCCCTCCTGTCTTTTTTGCTATTGTGATTGTTAGGAATACCAGTACAATGAAAATGTTACCCTGAAACAAATTATAGTAGGAGCTAAGAATTTTATTACATTTTGTAAAAGACTATCAGAGTTTATTTCAAATTGCTTTTCTATATTCATAAATGACAACACATTTGGTGCTTTTCTGTTTGGGCCACACATGTGAATTACAAATTACCATACTCATCGGGGAAGTCCTTGTTCAAGACAAAAATAGGCATAAGAAAGAGAAATCTTCACCATTCTTTTGATGTAAATCTTAAACGAAACTGACATCAGTCACCTTGGCTAAAAGCTCCCCGAATCTGTTGCAATAAAAATTGTTTGCCCACAGAGGACATGATGAGCTCCACAGTGAGAGGATCAAAACCTAAATCAGCATAGAATAGAAAGAGAGGAAAGAGTGTGAGCTACTGGAGAAAACGTCCCAGCTATGAATTCACAAGAAAAAGATTGTGTCTTGACTCGAACATGGACTGTTTGATCTTGGACTTAACCTCTTAGAATATTTTTCCTTATTTATAAAGTGGGAATAGTGATAATCTCAGCCAGTTTTGCCTCTCAGGTAAAAGGGTTTTGTAAACTTTGAATGTTCACAAAATTATGCAAATAAATTGAAAACAATTTAAAAATCTCTCTTAATTTGTTTTCATATGCCAACAAAAAAATTAATAAAGCATAAAAGGGGACTCAACTTTAATTCTTTATTTCCACGCATGGTGAAATATGCATCATCTGAGAGAGAAATAAAACAATGCTTTTATTCTCACATCATGAAAACACAAAAATAAGATCTCTCTCTCTGCACATTGTGATCTAATTGTACTTTGCTGTATTTAATTTCCTTTAGAGTGGACATTCTTATCTGACTGTCAAAGGTTAGGGTCATGATGTTGAAACTCTATATTCACTTTTATCTCCCACCTCTCTAACAATCTGCTTGATGCAATCGGTATCAGGACTGCCTTATCTGCCTTCTAAAATATTTTTCTGTTAATCACCAGGTAATTCAATTGAGACAGTAATTGCTTCTTAAAAATAACTGAATGTATACAGTTTCCTTTTTGATGTATACCAATACCCAAATGATAAATTTTATCTGTTTGCCCATATCCCCCTGTGACCTTTTAGAAATTATCAGCAGCTTTCAAAACATTGCTTTTTACAGAAATTTTTAACATAGATGTGCTAAGCCCATGCCATAATAAAATAAGGGTTATTTCTTAATTTTAAAATAATGGTCAAATTTGAAAAAAGTCTTTCATAGGTGTGATCAGGCTGGAAGTCAGGCATGGTAAGAAAAGCTCCTTTAACAAGAGTTGCGGTGTTTGAAGAGGGAATATTATTATTATTATTTTTTTAGGCAAATCTCAATTTTTTCATGTTCATCACTGTCATCAGTGATATTTAATTTAAAACTCTGGTTAGTACCTGAGGTACCTGGCCCCTGGGGTACATGTTACTTTCTGAACACTATTTTAGAAGAATTCTAGTGGCTATGTGCTCACAATAGTGCAAAGGGGAGGATTGGAAAGTAAATCTTACAGATAAGTTCCACAATAAAATGCAGATACAGGGTGTTTTCTTAGTGATGCTTGCATGCATTTAGCTCACAAGGTGACACTCAGGGCTGCTAGACCACCAGCCAGTGTGTGTTTGGTGGTAGCACCGACATGTTATAACCCAGCACATGCAGCCAAAATCATCACCGTGTGATTTACCACTGAATCTGACTGCACTTGCTGCTTTTAAGAAGAATGGTGCCTGTATGTAAAAGCCATGAAGCAAGCACTGTTGGGCGCACTCCGTGGCTTATTCATTATTCTGTTTGGTGGACTGGTGAGGTAGAAGAATAAAAAGAGTTATTGTTCACATCTCCATGTGATTTGACTCAGGCATATTTAAAGGGTAGCTTTTGTACCAGGGAGATGAAGACTTGATCTTGCACTGCTCCTAAAGTAAATATTTATACTTAATTTGATCTAAATGAACATTGGACTCTACTCTTATTTTTTTTTTTCTCCTGGTATTTTTCTCTTCTCATTAAAATCTCTGATGCTGCTTTGTCATAGTTTCCACCCAACTCAGGGTCTCATGCTCATTATACACTGGCTCTGAGTTTTGGGACAAAGGTCATTTAAAGAAGAGAAAATCATGCTAAATACAACTTGGGGAGAAAATTTGAATATAGCAACAACTACAAATCTGTTATAAATATAATGAATTTTGACTACTTTTTTCTAGAGAAAAATTCAAGACATCAAAGACAATTCTTTAACTAGAAAATTTTGATTTCATAAAACATTGTCTTTCAACTTCTTACTAATTTGTCTTCTTTTGGAAATGTAAGCGATTGTTTAATGACATCCTGATTCTTTATGAAGCCTCAAGTCAACTGCATCTCTTTCTAAAATATATTTACTTAATAGAGGGCTGGAGATGGGGATATGAAGAAGATATAAATAAAATTTAAAATTCATTGGGAAAACAGAATAAAAGCCATTTAAATGTGAAATCAGTTGTAAGTGACAAGATGAGAAAAAGGGATGTGAGCTATATCTTTTATAGAGTCAAATACAAAAGTTGGACTGCAATAATGAAAAAGACATAATAAGTAAGACTGGCAATAAGGCAATACAAACTGCCATTTTTTTGAAACACTTTCTATGTGCTATGCACATGCTAACTACAGTCTTTATCTCATATATAGGTACAGCCAGAGGTGAGTCTATTTGAATCATAATAACTCAACTTCTGAGCCATTTCATTTTATTATACCCTTTCTCTAGCATGTCAGCTATTTATGTCAATTGCATTTACAAAGACTGACATGGATAGTGTGTCGCTAGCACAATGTTGAGGGCTGGGAGGGGGGCCTCCATGACTTTTTTACTGTTCAAATGTTCAATCTCATGATGGTCTCCCCCAGAGCACTCTGATTTAATGTCCTTGGCAGTCTCATCCATTCAGCTGTATACATTTCATCATTTTCACAATTTTCTTTTGTACTGTTAGGGTGTGTTTGTTTTGTTTCTGCATTAGAAATGAATTACATAAGGGCACCTAGAGTTGGTTGGGCATCCAACTTCAGCTCAGGTCATGATCTCACGGTTCATGAGTTCGAATTACGCCCTAGGCTCGCTGTTGTCCGCACACAGCCCACTTAAGATCCTCTGTTCTCCTCTCTCTCTGCCCTTTCCCCCCACGCATGCTCTCTCTCTCTCTCTGTGGATCAAAAATGAATAAGCATTAAAAAAATGAATTACATAAACATTGTTGTAAGTGGTTATGTGAGTATAATACTACAGATATGGTACATGAGAGCCATAGAGAAAAAATGGCCAAGTGATAAAATAATTAATGAAGGTGATACCTTGTTAGCTTGTATAATGATAATCAATATTAACTATTGAAGAATTATTATGTATTATTACGGGTTTTGGTGTTCTTTTGGCATAAATGGTGCCGATGTTAGAGTTCAGAAACACATAAAACTTAATATACTTAGTATTTTAAAAAAGTAATAAGGATTCCATATTTATTTCTGATAATTAACACTTTAAGAGGTAGCTGGCACAGACTCTATAAAATAAGGATAGTATTTTCATTTTCCCACATGAGAAACTAAATTGCAGATAGCTTTAATGATGTGCCCCAGGTCATACTTCTGGGTAAGTAGTAACATCGGGGTACACAGTTACTCCTCCAAAAGTTGATGTTTTGAAATCCTGCTACAAACAAGGATGACGCTCGTCTAACAAACAGCCTGTTTGCCAAATGAGAGTTACTAAACTTACTCGAACATTTATGGCAAGGTTTAGAATAATTTTATTTATTTACTTATATAAATGTTTATTTATTTATTTTGTGAGAGAGAGCATGCAAGCGTGTGAGTGAGAGAGGGGCAGAGAGAGAGGGTGAAAGAGAATCCCAAGCAGGTTCTCTGCCAAGTGTGGATCATGTCCCCACATTGCGGCTTGATCTCAAGTGTGAGTGAGATCATGACCTGAGCCAAAATCAGGAGTCAGATGCTTAAGCAATTGAGCCTCCCAGAAGTCCCTAGAATAATTTTAGAAGTTGTCTTTGAGTTCTACGTTTGAAGGTTCTTTATTAAACTCACAAAGTAATGGTTTAGTACTTTATAGTCATCTTTGAACACAACTTAACCATCTTGTTGACAAGAGTTTTTTTGTACTGAAACTTGCAAAACTCCTAAAAGGACCAAGATTTGGCACCAATGCTATTTTTTAAAGAATTAGATACAGGCCTAAGGTGCTGAAAGAAGAGTCTCTAAAATGGCTTGAACCACAACAATATTACTGTTTCCCAATTAAAAAGTCATCAGCGAGCACTTTAAATGGTTAAGTTCTTTATATTGTTTAAAAAAAATTTGTTAGTTGAAGGATCTTAGCATTTAGAGGTTTTAAAGAGACCACATGATTCAGAAAAGATAACACAAGGAGGTAAGAAGAATTACCTTTTGCCAGAAAATTTTTCTGAGGAGTAAATTCCATAGGAGACAATGGAATAATGTATTCAAAGTGCTAAGGAAAAATAAATATCAACTTAGAATTTTATACCCAGTTCAATTGACATTTAAGTAGGATCTAAGGCTTTGCTTTGGGCAAGCCCATGAGGCATGTCAGGGGACAGAAATTGAGAACAGCAAGGTCTTAGTAGAACTAGCCAGTGATGCATAAGCCAATTGAAAACTATTGCTAAGGGGGATCCTGAGATCCTGACTGTCACAGCTATATCCTGTCATTTGTGATGAGTTCTTGGTTTGAAATGTTATTTATGTTTTCTTTTTCTCCACCCTATCCCCATTTCAAGCAGGAAGTCACCAACTCTGTTTATTGCTTCAAGAGAGGGATGCAGTAAATTGCCTACCAAACAGTTTTTATTCTGGATTTTGTTTCTAGAAGGGTAAGACTCTTGTCCAAACAGATGGAAAAAAATATGAGGATATGAGGGAGAAACTCTCTAACTCTCAAAAGAGACACCTCACTACAGTCTCGCCATCCTGCACTCTTGTTGCTCTGATTTCCTATGGTATTAGAATAGAAAATGGCAAAGAGAAAGATTGAGAGAGGTCTAGAAGACTCAAAGGTAGAGTGGAACCTCAGTTTACCACTTAAAAGTGGCAGATATAATGCAAGACCTCAGAAACGTGAAACTGAATATCAGAAAATGTGCCTTCCTAGCAATATCACCCACCGGGCAACACACTGTCATAGAGGTTGTGGCTGTGGTGGCATAAGTGGAGGGAACCATAGGTAGCCTTCCTGGAAGGTGAAGGTGAGGAAAGAAGAAAAGAAAATCAGAGAATTTCCAGAACTGAAGAATTATACTGCCTGGTGCAGTGGAAATCTCAGTGGTAATCTGTGTGGAAATATGACCTATTAGCATGGTAGCACACTTCTCCTAAAGTCTGGGCACTATATGTTATTGTAGAACTATGGACCAACCCAGCTTTGGGGTGTAGAGAGAGGAATGGGAAGGTGGATGAAGGACTGGGCAGGAAAGGGAGGAAGAAAAACCATAGGATATAAGTTAAATCTTTGAGAATGAAAAGAAACATAATTTTTAAAAATTTTTAATGTTTATTTCTTCTTGAGAGACAGAGACAGAGAATGAGCAGGAGAGAGGCAGAGAGAGAGGGAGACACAGAATCCAAACCAGGCTCCAGGCTCTGAGCTGTCAGCAGAGAGCCCAATGTGAGGCTCAAACTTACAAACTGTGAGATCATGACCTGAAGGTAGATGTTTAACAGACTGAGCCACCCAAGTGCCTCAAGCATAATTTTTGAAAGTGAATGTAATAATTCTTCATATCTGAGGTTGCCAGTGAGATTCATATCCTATACACACTTCCACCTGTCCAGGGAAAGCTTCCTTTTAGCTCAATCAACACCTTGTTCACATTAAAAATAGTCATAGGTTTAAAGATGTGATTACCCTCATAACATGATTGATTTATTTAAATATTCAAATTGAACAACTCTGGACTTCAAAAAAACATGGTAGACTGAGCTTACAGGAACAAAGAATCCTCTTCCTATTAAAAATACTTACAAATGATGAATTAAATATAACCCATAGATGATTTTAAAGAAGGGAAACACCCAGGCACCAGAAACAAATAAATAAAAGCCAGTGATAAGTTTTTGATGAAACAGCAACTAACAGAACTTTCGGACCTAGATATTCCTGAAGGCTGAAGATGAATTCAGATACCCCAGGGAATATTGAAGACATAGGACAGGGAAGCTGGAATTGAGTTTCCTCAATAATTCCTGGAGCTTTGATGAATCTTCCAATTAGGAAAAATGGACTAGGAAAAATGGAAAAATGAAGAGATTAAGAATGTAGCTTTCTAGATCATGGAGACTTACTTGAATGAGAGGAAAAAAAAAGTTACTGCTGAGATGTGAACCCCAGTTCTGCCCATCACCCTGGAAGTTTGCAAGGGAAACTGAGATGGAAATTAAAATTTTTGAAGCCTGGAAAGTTCTGACCACTAGGGCTCTGTCAGAAGTGATTATAAAACCTTTGTAGGGACACTTTCTCAAAGCAAGACACACAGCCTCCTGTTTATAAAACCAAGCAACAGCAATCATCTTAAAAGATGAACTCACAATGAAAAAACAAAGATGAGATAAAAGTATTATAAAGCAGAACCAGTTAATGAAACAATCAAGAGAATTAGCACTTCTCAAAAAAAACACAAATAAATTAACAAAAAATATATAAATATATTTCCATTGAAATTAAATGCTCATAAAATATTTGCAAAAGGGTACATAGGGAACTGGCAACAGTTTTCTTGTTTCTGAGTCCTCCAAAAATATAGTTTCAAAAGAAAGAAAATAAACAAATATACATTATAATAGATTTCCAAATTATATCTCTAGAAATTGATAAATGAAATAAACAAAAATCAATGAAGGATATAGAAAATTGAAACAACAGAATCAATAACTTTGATCTAATGGGCATATATAGCCTGTACTCAACAAGCAAAAATTATATACTGTTCTCAAGGCTGTTCACACATACAAAAATTGATCAGTCATCTTTAGCAAATGAATTTCAACAGATATCGATTAATTGTCATCCTATGGGCCACATTCTGTGATATATTAAAATCACAAAACAGGTAAGCCTAGGTGGCTCAGTTGGTTAAGTGTCCAAATCTTGATTTCGGCTCAGGTCATGATCTCATGGTTCCTAAGATCGAGCCCCATGTCAGGTTCTGCACTGATAGTGCAGAACCTGCTTGGGATTCTCTCCCTCTCTCTCTCTGCTCTTCCCCAGCTCTCTCTCTCTCTCTCTCTTTCTCTCTTTCTTTCTCTCTCAAAATAAATAAACATAATCAAATAAAATCACAAATCAATTATAAAAAGAAGAAACCCAAATATTTGGAAACTTTTAAATAATTCATGCATTAATTCAGAAATCATAGGAGAATTCATGAAATATGTGGAAATAAATGATAGCGAAATCATTGTATATCTAAACTGTCAACATGCAACTAGAAAAAGGCTTAAAGGGAAGACTAGCCTTAAATACATAAAATTTAAAACTAGAAAGATTGGAAATGTATAAAGCAATTAGTCCAAGAAAGTAGAAGGAAAGAGCAGTGTACACTGGAATCAAATGGAAGAAAATAGTAAGTGCAAGAAATAGCATAGAAAACAAAAAATAGAAAGTTAAAAGCTGAGTCTTTGTAAAGACCAAGAGATATATAAACTGACAAGATCTCGCATGCGAAGAAGAAACAACGTAGACAAACAATATTAGGAATTTTTAAAAAAGATAATTTTTAACATACTGAAGATGATAAAGCCATAAGAAAATATCATGAGTAACTTTATTCTAGAGATATTGAAATATTAAAATGATAATTTAAAAAAACACGAATAAACAAAATTATATCAAGAAGGAACAGATCATTAAGATACACATATAGTTATTGAAGAAACCAAATTTAGAACTTTATTCACCAAAAAGAGAGGATCAGATCCAGATAGATGCCTTCAATATTGGCATGTAAGCATCATCTTAAATGAATTATTCCAAAGATTAGAATGAAGGAAAGCTTCCCATCCCCTGTTACAGGTCTATCAAAACTGGACACAAGTAGTATTTAGTGGTAAAAATTATACAGCCAGCTCATCAATGAACATAGATGCAAAAACTTAAATAATACCTTAGTGGAATAAGTACAGTGTTGTATTTTAAATACATAATGACTTAGTAAGGTCTATTTTCAGAATATAAAGATGGTTGTCACTAAAGCTTTGTCAGGGTCATGTTCCGGGTCAAGCAGTAAGAAACTGGTCTAGAATGACTTGAACAAATAGGTATTTGCTTTACTCATTTAACAAGAAATCTGGAGGAAGACAATTGTTAGTATTGGCTCAATGGCTCATCAATATGCAGACTGATAATCTGTGATTCTTTAGCCTTTTTTTTCACGGTCCTAGAGGGACTGCTGCCTGTTCCAGCTTTGGATCCAGATTCAAGAAAGGAAGAAGGAGGTAAGGTGAAGGGATCTGCCTGCCATATTTTCCCCTTTTATTTTCCATGGAGTCCTCCTGGCAGAATTGCACTAATAGGTCACCAGCCAGACTGGCCAGAACGCCATGTCTAGCTGAAATGGAGAATGCAAAAATAGTGATGAATATGCACCATTTCTGCCCTGAACCAAACCAGGATTCTGTTAGCAAGATCACAGGGAAAGGATGAATACTGCATCTAGTTGTAATCTGACTTAAATATCTAGCAAACAATGCTTATATTAACAGATTCAATGAGAAGATTCATATGGCTGTCTCATTAGTGCAAAATAAAGCCTTTGGTAAAATAATAAAAACTCTTACAGAACTAGAAACATTAGAAATTTCTTTAGCATGACAAAGAGCCCGTATCAAGAACCTCTAGCAAACATCATGCTTAATGCTGAAACTTTAGAAATGTTCTCTTCAAAGTGAGGAACAAGACAGGGATGCCCATTATCTCCCATATGGCAGGGAATAAATAAATTATAGTCCATTCATTCAGTGAAATGCTATTCATCACTTAAAGTGAATGCACTAGATCTTTATCTATCAACATGAATATATCACAAACATACATAAAAATATCCACTAACCAAAAGATATACACTGTATGATGCCACTGATGTAAATTTAAAAACCTAGACAATATTACTATGTATTTTTTTTATGAACATCTGCATATGTCGTAAAAATAGGAGCCACAGCACCTCTTCATTCAGGGGAAGAAGGAAGTGAAAGAGATAGTTGACAGCCACAAGAAGGCTTTTCACTGATTTGAAATACTTTATTTTTCTTTAAAAAAAAAAAAAAGACCTAGGAGCACCTGGGTGGTTCGGTCAGTTAAGTGTCCGACTCCGGCTCACGTCATGATTTCACATTTCGTGGGTTTGAGCCCCACGTCGGGTTCCGGGCTGACAGCTCAGAGCCTAAAGCCTGCTTTGGATTCTGTGTCTCCCTCTCTCTCGCTGTCCCTCCCCCACTCATGCTGTTTCTCTCTGTCTCTCAAAAATAAATGAACATTAAAAATTTTTTGGAAAAAGTCTAAAGGAAATATGTCAGAATGTGTTAAATTGGGATTATGGGTACATGATTGTGTTTTCTGTATTATTTTTAGCACATTTCTGAATGTTTCACAAATTTTATAAAGATAAAAACCTCAAGAATGTCTTTCTTTTGTCCCTGAGGTCCCCAGTCTGTGACAAGCCCTAGAATCCCAGGAGTGTTTCGGTGGTTTGTCTGATGTCCCATGTGAGACAGCCAGCCTGGGAGCTGCAGGGAAGGGTGTGATCTTAGTTGCCCTGTGGGTTGGCCCAGACATTTGGCTTCTTGTCTCACCCAACTACTTTCTGAAGCTTCTGAAGAGTCTTGCTGCTTCTTGCAGGCCCCATAATAGTTTTCCTAGGTGGGAGTAAGATACTTATCTCTCAATTTTACTCCTAGATAAGCAATTTATACCAAAAACTAATTGCTTTAGGTTTCAGGTATTATAACTTTGTACTTTGTAGTATGTAACATACAAACTTACCCTTGACCCTTCCTGCAAGACAGACACACTGCCCTTTTCTCCAAGACTCGATCCCTGTTCTCAGGTGGGCCAAGCTATAGAAATCCCATTAGCAAAACACAGTGCCTGAAACCAGCCAATCCCTCCTACTTGTCAAGACCACAAGACTCTAGGAAAAACCTTGAGCTCAATGTGGGCAAATTAGTACTGGTTCCTTTCAGCTTTTAGGTGTTCTTTTTTTTTTTTAATATACAGTGTAATATTTATTTCAGGTATATAATATAGTGATTCACCATTTCATACAATGGATGATTAAGGATCCATTAAGGATTATTTTAAGGATCATCCTTAATCCCCATCACATATTTCATTTATTCACCCACGCACCACCCCTCTGGTAACCATCAATTTGTTGTCTATACTTGAAAGTCTGTTTCTTGGTTTGCCTCTCTCTTTTCCCCCCTTTATTTGGATTTTTTCCTAAATCCCACATATGAATGAAATCATATGGTATTTGTTTCCCTTGTCTCTGTTTTTTTCTTGTGAGTTGGAATGTTCTGTAGATAATCAGGTAAAGGTGGTTGCTAGTATAGCTCAAGTCTTCCTTG
This sequence comes from Crocuta crocuta, assembly GCF_008692635.1. Classification (NCBI taxonomy): domain Eukaryota; kingdom Metazoa; phylum Chordata; class Mammalia; order Carnivora; family Hyaenidae; genus Crocuta; species Crocuta crocuta. The sequence continues at coordinate 3,746,431 of NW_027531873.1, read as the reverse complement.
ACTTTTTATTTTTTCTGTGCTCTCTGGAATCTCAACTCTTCTGTATTCTCTTTTGCATTTCCATGTGAATTTTGGAGTCACTTTTTCTTTCCTTTTTTTTTTTTTCCTCGGTGTCTGAGTTTTTTTTTTTTCAAATAGTTTATTTTAGGTGTTCTTTGAGCTTGGGGCTCTACTATCTCTGCTGTCGCCTGTACTATCTCCCTTCAGGGAAGTGATAGAGGAGGGTAGAAGAAACTAGAGGTTCTGTGGAACCATTTGCATTGGACAGGTCTGGCTCCATAATTTGTAGGGCTCATTGCAAAATAAAAATGGGAACTCCTTGTTCACAAACTGAGCGTGGGGTTCTTTGTGATTGCATAGGTCACACATCCATAAAACTGATCCTACACCTGAACTTCTTCCTGTGGCTTGTAGTCAGCTATCTCACCTCCACAAATACCATCCCTCTAGACTACCTGCACCTCCCAGCCAGATACCTGAAAGGATGAAATCTCTCCATCCTCATTCACAAAGACCACATCACTGGCAGTGGATGATGGCTGTGGAAATAACCATGATCTTTGTTTCCATTGTCAAGCATAACAGGAAAATAGTATAAGCTGGTGTATGTCCCAAGTCTAGACTAGCCGTCATATTTTGAGCATTTTACTGTGCATAGAAACTAAGAAGTTTTTATTCGTTATCTGATTTAATCCTCACAAAGAGTTCATACATAGGAATTATTATTCCCATTTTACAGATGAAAAACTCTGAGACTACTTGATTAATAAGTTTTTTTAACATGGTTCTGTTTCACCTGAATCCCTATTTTTAAATTCCCTTTTCTGAATAAGAAAACAATCCAAATAGGTCATTGATTCAGAATATCAGACAGTATTGATTAAAGTCCTACTGATCTGAGGACTAGATACGATGAGAGGATCCACAAGAACTAAATACCTTAAGATGTTTGTGAGTCACCTGAGGATATGGTACTTATAAGTACAAATATCAGCAGATAATATGGCGGTCATTAGGTTTGCCTGCAAAGATTCTGCCTGCTTCTGGCACATGATAGGATCACACTGTCCTAACTACTTATGGTCATGCAACTTACTTTCCTCAATGGAATGTCAATCCATTGAACTGACTAAAGGGAAGAAGCTTTAAGAATCTACAGCTGTGGCATATTATCTTTCCCTCTGCCATGGAGACCAAGAGTGCTCCAGATTGTGACTGTTCTGCCATCTCAGATCTTAAAGTAAGAATAACAACAATGTAGAGAGAAGCACCTACATGACCTGTGGTGGACGTAAAGCATAATCATTTGCTGTTCAAAGACATAGAGGATTTGGGGATTGCTTATTATTGTAGCTTAACCTAGTTCATCCTGATTCATACAAAAGCTGCCCCGTAGGGGGAAGCAGTCCTATTTTGTTCCCTTATTGCAACAGAAAATAAACTAGTTACAGATAGCCAGGCCAGAAACACCTAAACGTTTCTGTATCACTGGCCATATTTGACATATCATTTCAATAGACAACCTAAATCTGGTCGTTGTAGAATACATGTGCAATGCTTACTTTGTGTTACTATCCAAGATGCTTTATAAATACTGACTGGGTTAGTCCTCACAGTAACCTCGTAAAGAGGTATTTTTATCTTCATTTTATAGAAGGGGAAACTAAGCACGGAGAGATTAAATACCTTACTCAAGGTGACATTGTTGATAAATTAGCTGGGATTTGAACCCCAGGGGCTTGATTTCAGAATGCATACTTTTGACTACAAAGCTCTTCCTTGTGAAATTCAAAGCTTAAACTAACTCAAGGAGGACAAAATCTGCCTCAGAGTTGTAGAGAACATTGATTTCCTACCTCATCATCATAGAAGTTGTTCCTCTCACCCCACTGCTTTCAGCAATAGTACTCTGATTCCTTTGGGTACTTCCCTCTCCTCTACTTCCAGCCAACATGGTTTGGATGGTGTTGACACTAGTCCGGCTCTAAAAATACATCTGGAGTGCCTTAAACCAGTCATTCTATCTCTTCCCTTGGATCAGTTGGGGATTAGAGTCAGTGTGAGGAGAAGTTGGCTGGTTTCTGGAGAGTTTTTGGGAAAAGAAAAAATTCATTTTCTACCATTAAAATGAGCAGAGTATGGATATGAAGCTTGGATCTCTGCCATCTTAAAGCTCAGGGGGTCAAGCCTGAAATTCACAGAGCCTGAAATGGAATCAGTCCACAGAAAGCAAAGCCAATGAGCTGGATGCTACTGTCATTGCTTGGGCCCTGAATCAAGCCACACCTGAAGGCAACTGTACCTGCGGGCCGTTAAGTTCCACGAGCCAATTAATTCTTTTCACTTAAGTCCATTTTGAGTTGGTTCTTCCGTCACTTCCAGCAGAAAGAATCTTAACTTACAGCAAGGGCAAATATAATGAACAACAGGAACGATAATAAAATACACGATGTTCTACAAGAGGTATAAACTATTCATTTCTACTTAAGGGATGAAGATCAATCTGAATTATTTAAATGGTAGAATTCATCATTATTGAACAGGAAGAATAATACTAAAACAGCTACTCCATGTCACGAACTTTGGTGGTATCTCTAACAATGCATTTAATGGCAAAGGGAGTGCACCCTGTGGATCTTGAGTCCTTTCTGTTTTTAAGCAAATGACTAAGAATCACTCATAACTGGCACCTTCAGTCATTGTTGTAGTATAGGGGGCCTTGCTCAAAGCTGTTTGAAGAAGTCGTTATATTTACTTCTTAGGATTGCTAAAATGCATTGTTATATCATTAGGTCTTCCTTTTTTTAATGACTTTATTTTTATTTTATTTTATTTTTTTATTAATGTTTGTTTATTTATTTATTTTTTATTTTATTTTATTTTATTTTATTATTTTATTTTGAGAGACAGAGAGTGAGCAGGGGAGGAGCAGAGAGAGAAGGAAACACAGAGTCTGAAACAGGCTCCAGGCACTGAGCTGTCAGCACAGAGCCCGATGCAGGGGTCAAACTCACCAACCATGAGATCATGACCTGAGCCAAAGTCAGCCGCTTAACCGACTGAGCCACCCAGGTGCCCCTAGGCCTTCCTTTTAAAAAATAATTTCTGGGGACTCTTTTATGGCAGCAGTTATATTTATTATCTGTTGGTTGAATGACCCAAGGTTCCTATGAATTTAATAAAGCTTTTAAATAAAGTTTTGCGTTATCTATCACAACCACATTTGTATACTTTTGGAAATTAGTCCGTTTTTATGCATAGGCTTCATTCATGACAATGCTTGCCTTCTGGTTTCTCAAATCTCTGAGCCAACTCTGCGAAACCCTCTCTCTGGCTGCTGGTGAAGCCCGATTCCTTCCCAAGCTTTCCAAAGATTACAGTTGTCTAATTAATATGGTCTACAACAGGATTGGCCAGTTTTCCTGTAAAACACCAGATAGGAAACATTTTAGCCTTCATGAGTCATGATCTTCATCATAACTACTCTGTCATAGCAAGAAAGCAACCACAGACAATGACAAATGAATGAGCCTGGCTTTGTTTCAATAAAAGTTTACCTACCAAAACAAATGTCTAGCTAGGTTTGGTTCATAAGCCACTGTCTGTCCACCCCTTATCTAAAGTGATGACATTTTAAGATGTTGGACAGATGCCTCAGGCCTGTGAGGTATTTCTTCCCTAGGTTTGAGTGCTTTTAAGTAGTCAGATCATTTGATTAGGGGGAAAAAATATTTTGAATCATATGTACCATTTCTTTTGGGTAGCATTGACTGTTAATTATTAATCATTTCAAATAAAGAGAATGTGAAAATAACAATTTAATGAGTATCAGTATTTGCCAGGGACCATGCTATCTGCTTTATTTATATGACATCCTATAGTTCTCACTATAACCCTGGGAAAGATGTATGTTTCGACACATAAGAGCCTGGTGGGAAAGAGAAAATTTATAAATGTCTAGACAATGTAATGGAAAGAACAGGAGTTTTGGACACATAGACTTGGCTTCAAGTCCTGGCTTCACCCCTATATTCCATGTGACTTTGGCCATATTTTATACCTCTTAATTGTTACTTTCCTCATTTATAACAGAAAATATAAAATGATGTGATTAACTTATAATGTAATTATAATTGATAATATCACCCACATTTTAGAGACACTGAGGGTTTACTGAAGTGAGTAAATAAGGTATGTGGCTCAGGAACATGGTAAGCACTCATTATACTTCAGCCATTCCATGCTTCATACTTTATGAAAAAGTGACTTGATGAAGGTCACACTGTGGTAGGGGGTGGCACTAGAATTTCACCCCAGCCTGACTGACTTTAAAGCTTGGGAACTTTCCACTGCATTGCACTGACCCCCAGCGATAAATATGAAGTGGTGATGTTTGGTGCATGCATGGAAACTGCTCAGTCTATTAAAATATGACATTTCCAAAGCCAGTCATACTAGGCGAATCCCCTGTGTTGGGCCAGGGAAGCTGGGTGCATGTTTCTGGAAGTAAACATGACAAATTTAGCATACCTCATGGCTAAAGCTGCCATGTAGTGCTTGATTTGTCTTTCCTCCTCATGCGGACACTATGGGAAATACTGCTGACTACCTAAGTCTAGTTCAGATGCTTTTGCTGCCAAATTCTACAACAGCCATAAAATGTAACCTACACTCTTAGCCTCTCAGGAATCTCTCTGTTACCTCAAAGGGTTTGGCCACAGACAGGACACAAGGGTGGAAACAGGACCAATTTCTCAACCACAGGATAAGATAAGATCAACAGCTCTAAACTGTGGCTCATGACACGTTTTTAGTTATGTCAAGGACATTCTCAAACAAGATGAATTTAATTTATGATTTTCAGAGGTGGAGATGAGTAAATATCTAGAGCTACACCTTCATTTTGCAGTGTGAAAACTGAAGCCTGGATCAGTTAAATAAGCCCAGATAGCACACGGGCCATTCTCAATCCTAGTCTCACATCCTTTCTCTACACTGCATGTAATTTGAAGAGAAAAACAATTGCCTAAATTAGGGTTGCCAGGTCTAGCAAATAAATTTATTTCAGGTAAATAATTTGTTTTTTAGATCACTGTATCCCATGCAATATTTAGGACAATGTTTGGAACCTATAATTACACTAAATAATTACTGTTTTTCTGAATTTCAAATTTAACTGGGCACCCTGGCAAACATAGCCTGAATCACATAAGCAGTGCTAAGGCTTCTACCTTCTGGAAAACATTTGAAAGCATTAGGAATTTGGCTTAAGTGGCAAAGAATTAAGTGGACAGGAAGAACTCAAAACCTCATTAATTGAAGTTGAAAACAGCCAATGTCTAGAAAAGAAGTAACATGAACCTTAAAAAGAACAAGGAAGGTGGGACACCTGGGTGGGTCAGTCAGTTGAGTGTCTGACTTCAGCTCAGGTCATGATCTGGGGGTTTGTGGGTTCAAGCCCTGCGTTGGGTTCTGTGCTGACAGCTCAGAGCCTGGAGCCTGCTTCTGATTCTGCGTCTCCCTTTCTCTCTGCCCCTCCCCTGCTTGCCCTCTGTCTCTCAAAAATAAATAAAACATTAAAAATTAAAAATAAATCAAGAAAGAAGAACAGGAAAGAAAGAAAAGAAGGAGGAAGGAAACAGAAGGCAGAAAGGATGGAAGGTGGAAAGAAAAGACTATCTGGAGTGTGGTGGTTTCTCCTTTACCTGTGTTGACCATAGAGTTACCTTCTTTTCTCTACTAAAATAGCATTATATTTAAGTTTTAAATTTTTAATCAAAGCCATACATATAGATAACTTAAAACTCAAAGAGTACCAAAGGGCTTATAAATAAAAGTTCCAGGCCTTTTTTCTGCCTCCTGGATTACTGCTTTGAGGAAGCACTGGTAAACTTGGTATCTGCTTCTAAGGTGACCAACGGTCCCTGTTTGCCCAGAACTTAGGGGTTTCACAAACTGGGCATTTTGGGTTGTAAAACAAGGACAATCCTGAACAAATTGGGACCGTTCATTGGTCACCCTATTTCTTAACTTAGAGATATTTTCATCTTTCTAAATAACCCCCTATTTTTGCTTAATTTGTCAATTTTAGATATTATCTGTTGATTTCTTCCTTTAAGAGGGGAGTATTCATTCTGCTTATTTTCAAATGGTTGTTAAAACACTTTTTCCATACAGCTCAAGATCACTAATCTGTCCTAAAAGGCTTCAGAGAGAACCTTCAGAGAGAATGTGTTTTCTCTAGCTAGAGAAAACAAGAATCACACTATGTGAATGTCAAGGTGCCATTTTATTTTCCCACTGAAATAGTTTTCCCCACCTAGGAATCCTTTTAAATATTCTTAACTTTAATTGCCTTTTTCCCTCCACAAAGAAGTCAATTTAAATTAAGCAGAATCCATCACTGTGATAATTTTTTAATGAGTAAAGATAATGTACTGTACAGAAATTGAAATGAGGTGTTCCCAGGATCATTTACAAACTCTCGAAAAGTCCTCCTAAGAGTCAGCTGAAATTAATGAACCTCAGAGTCTCACGACCATCAATACCTTATAACTGAGGACTGGGTTCAATGAAAAAAAGAAAGTCACAATAATAATAGTTACACTTTCCAATTTGAACATTTATCTCCTTTCATCCGAAGATCCTGAGGAATTTTATCAACATTAATTAAACCTCACAGGTGTGATTTATTAGATTAATTCACTGATAGCCATCAAGAACTGTAAATGTGCACAGTACTGTTTAATAGAGCTGGATTGAAAAGAGGAATAAATTAGCATGCTAGGCAGACTGCCATCCTGGGCCAGAGCCCCCAGGATTTGGGGGAAGTCAGAAGAGGCAATGTGCTTCTTTAGCTCAAACTTCTTGGATTAATCCTGATCTTAGAATAGAGTGACCACAGTTTGATGCTTTCTAATCTACAATATCCCCCCCACACACACACACACAGCTTATTTGAGCCTTTCTTTATTGCTTTGTTCTTATTATATCGAGTGTCTAAGACAGACATGATAAAATGAGTGACCTTCAATACAACAAAAGAAGTTACTAGGTGCTCTGTGGAAATCTAAATATATTTTCAGTGAAGTTTTTGGGAGAGAGGAGGTAGTCATGACACAGATTCAAAAACTAAAGTTTTATTTTACAGGTTAACCAAGACCTTCTTGGAGTCAAGGGGAGGGAGAAGAGAGTCACTACACTTTTGATATTGTACTGTGACCAATATGTTGCCTTGATAAATTTCTTTGTGCAAATGGCTGCAAATTAAAAATAAATTTTCAAAGATAATTTTCAAGAATGAATTGAGTTTATGGTGGTAAAAAGGGAATTTCTTTTACCCACCCTGTGAACTGAAGGTGAGATTAGCATGAATAATAGAAGAACAATAAACTGAGGGATACTTTATTGTCTTATTTTAGCAAACCTTGAATCGAGAGGGGTCAAACATGATGAAATTTGGGAATTGAGCAGACAATTCCCTATAAGATCTGGGATTCTAAAATAGAATTGGAATCCTAGACTCAAACCTTTCTCCTCCTTGGTCAGCAAATTTAATCTCATTCATTAGGTGACAAATTTGAATCCTGGAGAACTAAAGTGACGTGAATAAGAAAGTTAATTAGTGGCAGAAACAGAATAGGAGCCAATGTCTATCTCTTTCTTGATTCTTGCACCTCTGCTACACAACCACATGGACTATTTGGCTGTTTTCTTCTGATATTACATTGGGTTAAAGCATTTTCTGGAGAGAGAAGCAAGAAGTCAGATTTGCTCATCTGACAAACATGATGCAACAGTAGATACAATTAGTGGAGCTTTCTTGGGAGATTGACAATGGTTTTTAAAAATGGCATATTGAGAATGCTAAACAATGGAAGAAAGTAGCCAAATATCATAAATGATCCAGAAGGTGAATAATTCACCCTTGAGCAGCAATTTATTGTAATCTGCTACTTAGTGAAGGTTCAACATGAGCTGTCCATTCCCACTGATTTCAACCATCAAAAATGTGTCCCAAAGTAGCCAAGTGGGGACAAAAGGGTAACAGACAGAGTGTAACATTTAATGAAACACCAGTATGATTTAGGGAGAAAGATAGAAATAGTGAAGGCTCATGAATATCAGTGTCTTTGGAATTGAAAACCCATAAGCAGAAATTCCATCTACACACCTCCCCCTTTCCCATAACGGATAATCATCTAACTACTGATCAAACTCCACAGAAACAGGCAGCTCACTAATTTATGTGGCAAGACTTTCATTGTCACACAAGTTGGACCAGTGGAATGTGCTTTAGTACAGTGATCCAATATGATCATTAACATTGTATAATTGTTGTTTCATACCTCAGCCCTATAAGTATTTATCATCTACTATTTTCCAGTGTGTGCTGAGTTTCCTCTATTGGTTTCTCCTTCTCCTACACTGTCCAAGACCCAGTGGCTGCCTGATAAGCCCTAGGATGGATCCTGGGAATATAAACCCTACAGAGTGCAATGCAGGGCTTACTTACTATTTGTTTCTCATTTGGGTTTGATCAATGGGAAGGACCCAGAGCAATTCAGAAGTCAGAAGAAAAGAGATGTCAGTGATTTCTTTCTTGATCTACATTTTTGCTTGTAGGGTTGTCCTTCTTGTGACTACAGTTCCTATCCAATAGCCTCTTCTCCATGAATCCCTCAACTCTGCCCACACCACTGTAAGCAGCCACTTCACTAAAGCCCTTGAATCGTCTGAGCTGGATTCCATTTCCCACTAGGAATTTTGTTGAGACCTAGGTTGAAGAAACAGCCTCTGTTTCTTGAACTCCTCCTCAATTAATATACTTTTCTGACACTCTCATTACTTTGGTTGCTTCTATCTCAACACTCTGTGGTTGATCAAATGTTTCCTGAAGAGCTTAACCTATGGTGGGCTCAACAGTCCAGATTTGATCCATGAGTGCATCACTTTCACCTCGCTGGTTAATGATACATTAGCTCTGTTAATTCATGTTGTATTTTCATGATTTATTTTGTTTGTTGGTTTTTTTTGGCAAGCCATGCTGCATTAGTGCCTCACCTGGAACTTTTATTCAACTGAATGTCTAGATATACTTTTTTCCCTTGTGATTTTCTTTTAAACCAGGTCTCTCTTATATATTTTGCTCCTTGTCAGGAGACTGAATTATTTAATAGGCCTGGCCCTGGTATTAACATGCTGGTTCCAAATAAAGACAGAGCACAGGGCACAATATTTTAAAAACATTTTTAGAAAAGAACATTTTAGGTTATCTTGTCCAGGACATTATTTGCTCTCAGAGTCTGTGTCATAAAACTTTTATGAACGTTAACTTCCTTTGACTTCCATGGTTTTGTCTGTTTTGGACACTAACTGCCCTTTCCTGATCCGTTTACTACTTTCCTTTTTTCTCCTCCTTTAGTTTAAGTGTTTAGCAGGGTTCCCCCTAAGGCCTTTGTCACTTCTTTATCTCCAAAACAAAGAACACACATCTAATTGAAGGCCTACCCTGTGCTAGGCACTGTGTAAATCACTTTGCAATCAATCGCCATAAAAACCTTATGAAATATTTGTGTCCTTAATTGGTCGATGAAGAGTTTGACATACTCACACTAAAAAAGCTAAACAAGAGAAAATTTCACCTTATAGAGATAGGCCAGACCATGTAAGAGGCAGATTTCGAGAACAGATTGCCCTGGGTGGTCTTCCACAGCTTCCCTGACATATTGCTGCACCATGATAAGAGGTGAATGTAAAGGAAGCATGTCATACATATGGATAGTAGAGCGACTTCCCAAGAGGACACTAAGCCACCTTTATAGTTACTACTGAACAGCATAGTCATTTTACATGTGTCAGAGTACCTTAAGGGTAAGCTCATTGGGCAGAGAGATCATTGTCTATATTTTATATTTAAAATATAGAAACCCCACCTTATAAAAACTTCTATTGTCTCTACCACATCAATATTTTGTTAAAGAAAGAAAGAATATTATGCCTTATTTACAGGAGTTGCTGATATATGGATTTGTGGAAACATTGCTCTTTAAATACATAATTAACATGTTCATTACTAAGAAAACTAAGGACTGGGATGTAGAGAAATCCTGATGAATACACATAAATCGTGATGAACACATATAAATTGAGTATGAAAATTAAAAGCAAACTGTTTTATGGTAAACATATACAAGAAAATCTGGAATAATATTATTTTCCAAATGTCAATAACTGCCACCCATTGATAAAAAGAATTGCTTTTTATAACACATGATAAAATTTTAGACTATACTAATACTGCCCATTGAAATTGCCAAGCAATTTTGAAGTTCTAAGAATTCGGTATTTCTTGAAAGGTAAATTTAGATGGGGAAAATAACACACACACAAAAGCATGCACACACACATGGACACAGACACACACAAAATAAAACATACTATGCCATGCCCATGCTGTAATTTATCAACTGAGAAGGAAATTGGCATGTCTTTTCCTGCTGATTTATTGGTTAATTCCAACAATTCACTGTAGAAAAGGCCAACAATGAATTACAATGTGGGAAAAAAAAATTAAGCAGAGCATTTAGAAAGGTGTTGCAGTATACTGCTTTTAAAAACAACTTAAATAGCTATTTTATAGGCAGTCTCAAAGCAATTGGAGCATGTGAAATGCAGTAGACAACATAGAAAATACTCCAGAAAATGTCACATGTCTCACTTCTCATATTTAGAAGAATATCCCAAGCCACATGAAGATTAGACTTCTTTATCTTCAAGCTAGAATCAGATAATATTAGATCCTACTTACTATTTGTTTCAGGAATCATGTTGGAAGGGCAGTGACAAACATGGACTATCTTAGAGAAGCCAGCGATGGACACTTGGCTTCAGTGATAGAGACATTCATCTTTGATCCACAAGAAGCATGAGGAGGAACAAAAGCTGAAGGCTTGAATTTCTGTCGCTACCATGCATCTTCCCCCCTACTCACACCCCCAAGGACCCAGAGCTGTATAAAGAAGGGAATTTTGTCACTAAGCATCTCCATTTTCAATTTCTCAAATATGGTTTGACAAGCCAGTTGCCTTTCTTTGTTTTCAAAGGTGAGTCCCTTTGAAATGACTTAAGAGGTATATGATGGTTAATTTTATGTGTTAACTTTGCTGGGTCATGGTGCCCAAATATTTGATCAAACATTATTCTGGATGTTTCTGTGAGGGCTCTTTTTGAGATGAGATTTACATTTAAATAAGCTGACTTTAAGTAAAACAGATTGCCCTTTAAGATGTAGGTGGGCCTCCTCCAATCAGTTGAAGGCTTGAATAGACAAAAGACTGATCTCCCCCTAGCAAGAGGGAGTTGTGCAGCAGACAGCTTTCAGACTTGATCTGTAACATGAGCTCTTCCTGGGGCTCCAGACTGATGGATTTTATTTAAACCAGGACCCTGGCTTTTCCTAGGACGTCAGCCTGCTGGCCTGCTTTGCAGATTCTAGACTTTCCAGCCTCTATAATTTCATCAGCCAATTCGTTAAAATAAATTTCCTTCTCTCTACATAAGCATTCCATTGATTCTGTCTCTCTGTAGAATCTTGACTAGTACAATGCACAAAGTAAATTGTAGCTTAAGGCTACAGAATATCCTATAGATGAAATTTATAGTGTTAGTATTGGGAGATAGGAAAATGACACTATTTATAGACTTTTTTGTCAATATTATGCTTCAGGTCAAAAAAAAAGGAAAAGAGTAAATATATATTGAATGCCTACAGTGTGTCAAACATTATGCTTATTTACTTGTTTAGTTTTTATAAACATCATTGACTTTTTACAATGTTCTTATGAAAAAGATATTATCTCCTTTCTATAGATGAGAAAAAAGAGATCCAGGAAGATCAGAATACTTTCTAGACACTGCATAGCTAGCATGGAGCCTCTGTGGAGCTATTTCACTCCAGAGCCTCTCTCTCTCTCTCTCTCTCTCTATATTTTGTTTGTTTGTTTGTTTGTTTATTTGAGTCAATGCCCTTTCTATTCTCCCATGCTGCATTTTCAGCTAACATAGAAAGTCCTCCTAGAAACACATCTGAATATAGAAGTGCTCCTTTGTGAATGAAACTCCCATTTTTGGGAGCCTACTACACAGGAGGCATTGTGCTAAGGGCTTCCTGCGTTATCTCCAATCCTTATTTTAATCTTATCAGCTAGATGACCAAGTTTCCTCCATTTGGCACCCAGGGAAACTGAGGCCTACAGTCAAATAACAGATTTCAGCTCACACAGTTAAGCTGGGATACATGCCCACTTTAGTTTGCCTGACAGCAAAACCCACCCTCGTGATTCCTATGTGAGGCCCAGCCTCATGTCCTGGGGATTCCATGTCAGCCTGTTCCCAGACATCAGAACCCTTGGTTTTCAGACAGAAGAGCTCCCATGTTGTGAATTTCCTTCTCACTAGCTCAGGGAAAGAGCAGAAAGATGGCTATGCTTGCTACGTGGTTCTTACTGAGCAGAAAAAGAGAAAACAAAAGTGTTCCCTAGCGGGAGTACAGAGTATGGACTACCGTTTCTATTGACATATTCTTTCTATTGATGGTCTCAGATTGTCTCTACCCTGACCCCATTGCTTTATGTCAGGGCAGAAGATTTCATGGAAAAAACTTTCCTAGACTCCTCAGCTTGTTCCTGAAAAGTGATCTCTCAGTACGCACCTTTCCCTCTTTCTGTCCTGTGCCTGTCTGGTCTAAAACACAGAGGAGGAGGTGAAATGAGCACCTATCGGGGTTATTTCGCCGCCTTTAAGGCGTCCTAATCATTCCCAGACATCATTGTCCAAAGCCACATATACATCGAGGAGGAAAAGAGGAACAGTATAAAATTTCAAGAAAGAGATCAGAAAATGATGCTGTAAGAAAGGTGAGTTCCTGCAGATGGGTGAGATGTGGATCACTCTCCTGGATGTTTGTCAACATGCAAGGAAGCCTGTCTTTGCTCAGGAGCAACAATGTGCTTTTGATGTATATGCCTCTACAGACTCCAGAAAGGTGAGCTCATTTTTTACTGAGGGAGTGTGACAGAAATCTATCAACCTGGCTTATCATCCCACAATTACAGCAATTTATAGTGTGCTTTTCACAAGGTCACCTGTACCAGCAACCAAACAAAAGCACTCTCTCCGCCTTTGTTCCAAAGAGACCTAACACGCTCTCTGTAACTCAGCCTATCCAGGATATTTTTCAATTAATTTGCAACCACTTGGGCTTAGCATCGTGCAAGCCTAGTATATATATATCATTTTTCATTGGCTGGAAACACTGTCACAATCCCCATGTTAGAGAATAACTGCTTTTCCTTTTCTTTTTCAACTCCCTTCATTCAGCTTTTTCTTTCCTCTCAAGATAAGGAATTTGCAGTGAGACAAAAAAAAAAAAATTCCCATGATTTCAAGAAGGAGCTTTTCTTTCTGATAAGCTGCCTATATATATATTTTTTTTATCATTGTGTGAAGTTGTCTGAAGCAATTAAAAGCATGGCTAATTCTTCTGAAAGGATGTTGAACCTCTGGCTTCAGAATAAGACTTCCCTGTGTTGGGTGCCAGGAACTTTTCTTTAATACGCAGAAGCTGTTTTTAGTGAGAGTACATGGAGACAGGGACTGAAATTTTTAGATCAAAAATGTGCTCATGGACATTTTAAGAGAAGGGACTAGAAAGCTCAATAGCCAGACCTTCTTTCCCTACCATTTTCCCTTTCCAGCACTTTACCTTTCACAAAATCTTATTTACTTATTTATTTTAATGTATGTATTTAATGTATGTATTTTAATTCCAGTAAAGTTAGCATTCAGTGTTATATTAGTTTCAGGTGTACAAAACCAGTGACCCAAGAATTCTATACCTGACTCAGGCCACAAACTTTTTTCTATTACTACTGGCTGCAGTTCTCATCCCCTGCCCTGGGTCGCTCACTCCAGCAAAGGCTTCTGCTCTGTTCTCCAAAGCTCTAAGTCCATCTGATGATCTTCCTTCTCATAATGCACGTTTCCAGACAGTCTCAAGCCCATCCTCCCACTGTCCTTCAGATTTGAGGAGAAATCTGTCATTCAAATGCCTCCTGGCTGAGAGGGTTTTTCAATCTATTCCAATCACTCAGACCACAGGGGAGGTTTTATTATTCTTTTTCAACCCCTACCCCATGCTGGGTGCCATGGTCACCCCATTCCTATTTTCAGCTTCACTCATTTTCTCTGTGAATTTTTCTGTCATTTTACCTCAGTACTTTTGGGGGAAGTATTGTCAAATGGTTAAAAGATAGTATGGGCTTGATGTCAGTCCCATCTGGGTTCAAATCCTGGCATCACAATGGCACTTCTGCTTCCTCCTTTTCTCCAAATGCAGTTGTGGCTGCTTCATGGGGTAGGTAGGCTCAGATGTGGAAGGTGCTTGGTGGAAGTCTTCTGCGCTATGTTTTAACAAATATAAATGGTAGAAATTATTGTTTCCCCAGGAAATTTCCTTGTGATTTTCCTTTTATCTTTCTCTCTGTTTTTTCGTCTTGGTTTGGTTTGGCTTTTGTGAGATCATAGGTTGCATGCCCTGTTATTTAAGTTAAAATAATTGCCATCTCTGAACTGGATCCTAAAATTGTGAGAAACAATGTGCTGGTGCAATGTGTGCCTTTTACAATGGAGAGAACTAATCATTCCCCATGGATGGACTCCCACGGTCAGAGTTAAAAGGTGTCCTGTCTTTAGGATCACATCAGATGGAAGACACAACGGGGCACACCGTCCTGAAGGGTCTGGGATTGGCAAGCCAGCTACTCGCATGAAATATAATTGGTGCCACAGATGTAGACATGCAGTGAGTCAAGTCCCAGCAGCTAGGGGGCTGGGTGGGAGAGGTAGGTAGCATCCAGGAAGTCAGTTGAGCAGAACGGAGAATACTGATCCCCAGGGAGGCTGTTTGCTCTCCTCTCCATTACTTGCTTTGGGTTACAAATACTCTTAGCTCCATATGTGATGATAGTGGCCAGAAATCTTAACATTTTTACAAGCATTCACAACCTAAACAGCGATCAGATCCCCCAGAAACCCCATAGTCAACTTGTTAGTGTCTATTGATACCAGGGTAAAAATGCCATCTAACTCTCAAATAGTTACTGAGTTACTAGAGTTTTAATAACCCGGTCGAAATATTCTGAAGACTTTCTAATTTCCTTTTCCATAAATCTATACCAATCAAACAACCTTTTCCTGATTAATTTCTTTTCTCAGAGACATTGAAAAGAGGGAAAGGGCATTCTGACTAAAGAATAAATGTATGGTCAATGTACCAACATATCTTACATCTATGCATGACAGTTGTTCCTGCTAACTTGGGACCAGATCTCAGAACTCTTCCCAGCAGGTACCCAGGTATTTCCCCATCAAGTGATTTTAGTTATCATATGACAGGGCTCATCTATATTCCATGTGTTCTACCTTTCTCAGCTTGCCTTGGAAAGGCTGGGGCCATATGGCAAGTTCTACCAAATGGGTAGTGAGCAGAAGCAATGTGCACCACTTTACTTAATTTTAATTGCCAGAGATAATTAAAAGCAAATGTGCTTCCTCCATTTACCCTTCTTTTACTGCAGCAAACTTGAAGATCATGTGTTCTAGGGTGTGTAACAACTAAAGGGGGGATGGCCACCTTTCATGTGCACATTATGTTACATGAATGAGAAATATGTCTAGGGGCACCTGGGTGGCTCGGTTAAGTAAGTGTCTGACTCTTGGTTCCAGCTTAGGTCATGATCTCATGGTTTGTGAGTTCAAGCCCCACATTGGGCTTTGTGCTGATGGCTCAGAGCCTGCTTGGGATCTTCTCTCTCCTCTCTCTGCTCTTCCCTGCTTGCATATTCTTTCTCTCTTTCTCACTCAAAATAAATAAAATAAACATTAAAAAAGGTATATAAAATTTTTAAAACTACATCTACACTTGATAGCATAGAGGTTTAGGATCTGTCTGCTCTAGCAGAAGAATCAGCCCTAACCTGACTAATAGAGCATGTCAGATAAATGTTCTCTGCCATTCCTCCTGGGTACTAGAAAAATAAAGTAGCCAGCTTTAATGACATGGTCATGTTGTGAGTCGGCTGTGACAATTTTCTAGACCTAAAGTTACAGGGAACACTGCAACTCTGGACATACCCTGAGTCTGCGTCTGAGGTACCAACTGGCTTCCCTCCATGGAATCCTTCTTTTCACTTTCAGTAGACGTAATTTTCATAGATGAAGAAATGAGAGCCTCTTGCCCAAGTTTACACACACAGTGGATTAGAACTTGAAGCCAGATCTCCTGACTCCAGACCCAGGAGTTCTCCTTCTATCTGCTGCTGTCTGTCCCCATCTCCCGCCTCCCTCTGCATTTTTGACAGGTGGGAGCAGTGGGGGTTCCAGCCATAGATTTGCTTCTCTTGATAATGTGGGATAAACACCTAGGCAACAGCAGTGCACACATGCCATTAGTCTTAAGAATTATCTTTAAATCTGCAAACCCTGCTTCCCATTAAGAAGACCTCCCTTTCATTTCATCCTAAACTAGTCATTGAGTTCAGCAAGAAAAAATTCTCATTGTAGCATCAAGGCATGACTTTCTCTCCTTCTTGATTGATTGATTAATTAGTTATGTGTACTTGGGTCCAGCAGGGAGCCCAGTGACAGCTGTGACATGAAAATTACCGGAAAGTTGCAAAAATATGTAGCAGTGTTGACTTGCTGAAATGTAGTACCAGGGATTGATTAGAAACAGACACGTATAACGATCACATCTTGAAATTACCTGTCACTGCTGAGGCCTTGAGTTGAATCCTTTTGATTAGGATGAATTAATTCAGTTCCAATTTAATCACCTGTAAAGAAAGTAGTGAATATTCTCTATTCTTATTTAAACATTTTCTGTTGTTGTTGTTTAGAATCCTGGAGTTTAGAAGAACAACTTCCATAGAGACAAAATGATGTTTGAAAAACTGAAGCCCAATCAGGTCTTTCCCTGCCTAAATCCTCTAATGATCTCCCATCGCCTTAGGGATAAAACCAACTACTGAATATTGGCTCTAAGACCCCACCTCATTCAGTTTTCAGCTTCCTCACAACCTCTCCAGTTATCCGCTCTCCCTGACTCTCTCTGAGCTCCAGCCAGTGTCCTTAGGGCTCCTCCAAGTCTTGCCATGGCTTCCACCCACCACAGGGCTTTGGCATATGCTCCTTCCTCTTTCTGAAAGTCTTTTTCTTATCTCCTCTGTTTTATTGTGCAGGTCTTAGCTCATGTCACCATCTTAGGGATGCCTTCCCTGATCACTAGATCCAATCTCACTATCAAGACTCTCCTGGCATCATATACCTCCTCCTTTACAGCACTTGTCACAGATATAATTTTATATTTTGTATGCATGTGCAATTACATAATTAAATTTTCTTTCCCCAAATTAGAAATGTAAGTTCCATGAGGACTGAGAGTGCCTCCATTTTCTGTTTGTAATAAGGCTTTCCTCCAAAAGAGTCTTCCTTGACACAGAACGGGCCGTTAATTTACATTAGATGAATAAACCAATGAAGGAATAGCTAATCAACTCAGACATATTGCCTGGTATAAACTTAATAGAAATCACAACCGGGTATTTTCTTTACACTCTTTGGATGAAGGCAATGTGTAAATAGACAAGAATCTTGAAAAAATCCAAACTCAGTGTGATTTCTAAACAGCTGATACCTTGCTGCATGAATAAAATGGCAGCTAAAAATTCCATTCTTCAGTTTTCACCTGTGTCATTCTCAGATGGCTTAGCGAACCCGAGGCATTCATAGTTCAAAAGATCTGAAAGTTGTGTGGTATCCTACATGCTCAATGAAATGATCACATTTGTGCTTGACAATCTCTTTTGACAGTGATACTACTATGAGCAGAAGGACACACATAATAATGGTGGTCAGTTGTGTCCGTCCGGGTCCTGGATTAAGGACATAACAGAAGCTTAATTCAAAAGGAAATATCTGCAAGTGTGTCAGCGTCTAGCCAAATTTTAATATCAGAGATGAAGTTAAAAAAATTTAAATGGGAAGAGAGAACACACTCAACACGTGTAAGTCTCATAGTCTTACATATAGTCACCCATTTGCTCCATGATGGCGCTATTTTCCTGAGCATGAGTAACTAATAACTGATGAGTTTAAAAGTTGAAACAAGTCTGAAGAGTGATATCAATCATGCCTTATTTCAATTTAAAATTACTTGCTGATTTAAAGTTTTCTTTGCTGTAAATTCAGAAAATATAGATACACAAAAGGAAAAATAGAAAACCAACTATAACCTCATTGTCCAGAAAGAAATAACTATCTACCGGCTTTGTCATCTTACTCTTTATTTCTGTTTGTGTCTGTGCATATTTACAGAATTGAGATCATGCTGAATAAATTTGTTTAAACTATCTGTAACCAGTAGTGTGTTACAAGCATCTTTCCATATCTTTATATATGTTTTTTCTCTCATTTTAGTGTCTACGATAAAGTTTTCTTTTATAAGGACAAACCACATCTTATCTATTCAATTCCCTAGAGTTGGACATTTAGGTTGCTTTGTTTTTCCCTTATTATAAGCAAAATGCTCACAAACAAATCTTTGTATTATTGTTTTAGAGAAAATCCACGGAGTGATTTTTTTTTCCTAATAGAACATTCCTGATGCCACTTACCTAATGTCAGAGATTTTATGTCACTATATCTGAGTGTGATACATAGTTAAGTGTGGGGGATGATGATGACAGGTCTTTGAGGATTTTATATAATTTTATACAATTGGCTCAGTAGATATCAAAAGCTTTACTGTATATCCTAAAATCTAGTTAGGGTTTAAAAAGATCAACATCATTCTTGTTTACCTGAAGTTAATACCTGATAATTTGAGGCTTTTTTCTTTTTTCTTTTATTAAATTGAAATATGTTTAATGTATAACACTGTAAATTTAAGGCATAAAACATGTTAATTTGATATATTTGTATGCCTCGTACTGGATAATTTTTAAAGACCATAAATTAAAAATATATATATGTAGGTCAAAAGTGTCTTGTTGCTGGAAAAAAAGAAACTTGTGTAGTGGGCTGAGCATTTTTAGTTAAGGAAGTATGGCTCATGAAAGCAAATGTCTTTGTTTCATTTGCCATACTATGCAGTAGCTAGCTATATTAGTTTCCAAAAAAAAAAAAAAAAAAGCCTCACAGATCTGTAAGTCTATAAAATGAACGTAAGTGTCATGCACTGTGGTGACTTCTCTCTGAAGTCCTAAAGGCATTTTTAGATGCTCGAGCAGTTCAGTCATAAGACTAAAGGACTTTGATCTTTCCTGCTAACTTAGTATGAAAAGAAATTAAGAAACTTGGTCCTCTGTGATGATGGTATTAATTCTTAGCAAATGTACTTGCAAAATTCAGACACTTCAGCATCCAAAATGGGGAAGTAAAACATGGGGGGAAAAGAGATCTAATTTCTCAATCTAACGTAAAGACATCCAATTATGGAGGCAAAGGATGCTTCCTCATTTAGTACAACTGCTGCAAAAAGGTGCCTTTCTTTCCAGATCGTGCCACGGGTTTCCTGTTTGTGGAACATGGCTCAAGCTGCAGGCTCCTAATTGCTATGCTTTGTGCCATTTCTTCATTTCAAAGGCTCTGTCAGAGGCTTTTGGAAATGTCTTGCTAGGCTGTAAGGCATTTAAGATTCAAAATGAGAAACCTATCTTCCATTAGAAAAACTAAAATAAAACCTACTGTGTGCCAGGGTTTGCATGGATTATGCCCTCAGTCCCACGATAAGGATAGGAAGGAGACTCGGAGCTAAAAACAGCACATGCCGGATCACATGCTAGAAAGTGACAGGTCCAAGGAGCATGGGTGGCTCAGTTGATTGAACATCAGACTTGACTTTGGCTCAGGTTATGGTCTCATGGCTCATGGGTTCAAACTCTGCTTTGGGCTCTGTGCTGACAGCACAGAGACTACTTGGGATTCTTTCTCCTCTCTCTTTCTGCCCTTCCCCTGCACTGGCTCTCTCTCTTTCTCTCTGTCTCAAAATAAACAAATAATTATTTTTTTGAAAAAGAAAGAAAGTAGCAGGCCTTCACCTAAGTCTGTCTCCCCCTAAAACTCATTCTATTTTGAATACACTGTATACACCGTAGAGTGACATACTTAGGGTGTTCACCCTAATATAATGTACTGTTATAGCAAATATTTTATTATATTATTATTATTTTGTCTGTCATTCAATCATGCTCCTCCCTAGTTTCTTTTTTGTTAAAACTCCTCTCTGAATGTCAGTTTAACGAGAGAGGACGGTTCTCACCTCCTTCCTATTATAGAATTCTAGGAGATCCTATCATTCCTTCCCAGGTCCCCTGGTACAGCTAGGAGACAGTCATAAGACCAAGGTGCCATTCGGATGCCTGTTCTGAGAAGCTGTGTTCATCAGAGCAGTAAATATGGCGCAGCAACCGAACATTTCCTACTCTAAGATATGGAGTTTCATCTCCAGCCCCTGGAGCCCCTTCCTTCTGGTCCATTTCCTAACCTATGTAATCCAGCCTCCTATTCATTCGGTGAACTTGCCCCTGCTTCTAACAAATTCCCTTTTGCTAAGTAGCCAACATTAGTTTCTAAGGTTTACAACCAAAAGTATGAACTGATATTGGCTCTCACTTTTATGGGTAACTGACCAGAAAATAACCCATAGTCTTTACATGAAACTGAAATCTATAATAGAGCTTGAAGGGACCCTCTGAAAATTATTTCCGAGATATTAACAGCAATATATCCATTTAGATCAATAAAAGGTAGATAAATTATTAGGGCCAAGTATGGTGCTTAATGATTACCTTCACCCTTTAACCCATCATATTTGGGCTGTCCCCACCTGGCCACTTAGAGTTTTATAACTGTAAAGGACCCTGGTGGTGTCTAGACTAATACCCTCATTCCCCTTTTATGAGGCTGCTCCCTCATCGGCTGTGAGAAGGATATCACATTCTCTTTACCCTTTGGACTTCAATATTCACAGTGTCACTTCCAAGGCTTCCTTTGTCCCTTTTGAATATTAGCTTAAAGTTATTAAGCTTAATGTACACTTGCTTAATGCACAGGGAATGAAAAAAGGGTCACTGAGGGAAATCTATGATTCTCATTTCTTTTGTTTTGTGGAGTTTCAATTTCAAGTGGCCTTTCCTGCTAAGTCTAAGGAGTTTTATTTAATAATAATAATAATAAAATGAGAGATGAATATGTCATCAAGGACAAACAAAAGAAATGAAGTCTCTAAATTGTTTAAGTGATTTAGAATGGCAAAAGAGAAGTAACTGAAAACCAGAGAAATACAGCAACAGTTCGTAATTCTCTCTGGCAGGAGAGGGCAGCCTGAAGTATGGGTGAGACCAGCTGATCCTCTTGCGAGCATCTTATTGGGCCTTTACTATGGTATGATTGATTGTATGCTCCAGTGTGAGTCTCCACACACTGCATACTGTGGTGGTGGGTGCATACTTGGGAGTAAGGCATTCTGGGACTGGGAGAACCAACGTTTCTTTTGGGGTTAACAAAATCACCAGGACCCAACAGACAGGAGAGGCTGGTCAACACAAGTTCTGTGTCAACTTGTCTGGGTCAGGAGATGCCCAGATATATGGTGAAACGTTGTTTCTGGGTGTGTCTGCAAGAGTGCTTCAGGAAAAAGTTAGCATTTGAATTGGTAGACTGAGTAAAGCAGATGGCCCTTCCCAAAGTAGGTGGGCATCATCCAATCTGAAGAAGGCCTGAATAGGACAAAAGAGCAGAGGAAAGTTTAATTTTTCCTTGTGCCTGACTGTTTGATCTGAGACACTGTTCTTCTCCTGCCTTTGACTGGCACTTATACCACTGTTACTTCGGTTTTTCGTGCTTTTGGATTCAGACTAGAATTTATACCACCAATTTCCCTGGTGCATGCAGATGGAGCTTATGGGACTTCTCAGCCTCCATAATCCTGTAGGCCAATGCCTTATAATAAATCTCATTACAGATAGATATAGATAAATGATGATGATGATGAAGATAGATGATAGATAGATAGATAGATAGATAGATAGATAGATAGATAGATAGATAGATAGATAGATCATCTCCTATGATTTCTGCTTCTCTGGGAACCCTGACTAATACACCAAGTTTTGACTGCTGGTACCCATGCAAGCGGTTGTATAGTTTGAAACACGGTGTTGAAAGATATTGTAAGCTTAGAAGCATTTAGGCAACTGTTAGAGGGAGGCTGGAGGTGAACATTTCAGGCAGGAAGTTGTAACTGCCAGTGAAGGCAAAATTCTTTCCTGGTTCTTCAGGTGGTACTGAATGTGGAATGACTTCATCTCAGGGATTCTAAGAAAGAGGGGTTAAGCAGACTATCAGAGGCCCAGATAGTCATGTTCTCTCCAAGCCCAGTTCTGGTCCCAGAGGCAAGTGAGGTGTTAAGCAATATAGCCAACTGCTTAGAGGGGATGACTGTGGAAAGAGGTATAATTGCAAGCGCCTGCTACAAACTGAATATTTGTATCCCTCTAAAATTCATATGTTACACTCTAACACCCAATGTGACAGTATTTGGCGATGGGACCTTTGGGAAGTGATTAGGTCATGATAGTAGAACCCTCATGAATGAGATTAGTGCACTTATGAAGGAGACCCCAGAGATCTCCCTTGTTCCTGTCATGTGAGGACACACTGAAAATATAGCCCATCCATGAACCAGGAAGCAGGCCCTCCCCAGACACTGAATCTTCCAGTGACTTGATCTTGGACTTCCCAGCCTCTGGGGCTTTGAGAAATAAATTTCTGTTGTTTATAAGCCACTTGGTCTATAGCGTTTTGTTACAGGAACCCAACAGACTAAGTGCTGAAATCTGTAGTCTTTGTAGGAGGAGTGTTATAACTCAGAGACTTTAAAGTTGTCTTGGGCTAACCATGACAGTGAGCCTAGTTTACCATATAATCTAGCTCCAAAGGCTTACACTGTATATACTTTCTGCTCTACTTCTGATTAACCCAGCAACTGGGACAAATCTGAGGCTACTGGTCAGGTCTCTCAGAGAATGCAGTACCTGCTACACTTATTTTGAGCATTTTCATTTTGCACAATAATTTACAGATAATTTTACTACATGATAATGTTAGACAAATAACTATCATCTACTCCCAATGTGATGCTGGCAGACAATGGGTTAAAAATCCCTATCTGATTTGCTGACTAAGCCAGGTGAACCTGATCAGGCAATTTGTTAGGAAAGCTGAAATATAGTCAAGAAGACTCTCTTGGCTTGGAGTTTGCATTTGTTTTTCTTTTATCTTTCTCCCAGTCATAAATCTTTGATGGGGAATAGAATGAAAAGGGAATGAAGAAAAAAAAAACAGTGAAGCATGTGAAGGGATCTTTCACTCCCCACACATCCATCCTCTGAGCTGGACAGCAGAGATTACAAATTATACTGCACAAATCAGAAGTCGCAGTTTTCATAGCTTCCACAGAAAACTATTTCAGAAAAATATTCTTAGGGTTCTGTTCTCCCCAAACACAGCTCATCATGAATGGACTCTACTCAGATTAACATGGCACTCTGACTTGGGAATCAATAAGAAGTGATGGAAAGTACAACCATTTCCATTTTATGATGTTGTATGAAATGACAGAACTGGGAATCCTTATCCTAAATGATTGGCCACCACTCTGGGCTTCATCATAGTCTCTAAAGTGGAAGGTTCTCTAAATCCTTTCAGGTTATTCTTTCTACCCAATTTGCATGGCAAAGCTTTTCCCATCACCCTCATTCAAATATCTGTGTTTTTTTATTTAAGGTCTAAGTCGTATATAGTTGGGTTTTTTCATGTTTCATCAAGTCTGACAATTTTAGTTTTCAAATTGGAGCATTTAAAGAACCTGGGTTTATATCTTTATTCTCGAGTTTATAGCTACTTATTTTGTTTGTCTAACCTGTTTTATTTTCTTTTACTTCTCCATTCTTGACTTCTTGGAGATAAATCCAATATTTCTATCCTTTGTTTCCACTCTTTATAACATTGTTTCACTAACACACACACTGGGTTTATTAAAATTTGATATAAGTACTTTGAGCACGTCACAGGTAACACAGGGACTTTAGAATACCTTAACCCCATTTACTTACTTTTGACCTTTCTGTTATTGTGATTATGCATTTTAATTCGGTATATTTTGTAACCTCTCCTCAAAGGCATGATTACTATTTTGTGTTCAATATTCATTTGTATTTATCTACCTTTTTAACATATACTCTGGTCTTCATTCTTTCCTCTATTTCCCTGTCTCTTTCTGGGATCATTTTCCATCTGATCTCTGGTATTTCTTTTTATTTAAGCCCTCCTAGTGATGGATTCACTCAATTTTTGTGTATCCAGGAACATCTTCATTTGATCTTCAGTTTTGAAGAATATTATTACTGAATATAAAATTTGGGGTTGGAATTTTTCTTTCAGTACTTTAAGGACACATTCCCACTATCCTCTGACTTCCATCAATTCTGTTGAGGAGTAACCTATCAGTTTTAACATTACTATTTATTTATTTTATTTTTTTAAACAAAGCATTTATTTATTTATTTTGAGAGCGAGATAGCAAGCATGAGTGGGGGAGGGGGAGGGGTGGGGAGTGTGGATCCCAAGCAGGATCTACACTGGAGGGCAGAACCCTATGCGGGCATCAAATCCATGAACCGTGAGATCATGGCCTGAGCTGATATCAAGAGTCAGATGCTTAACCGACTGACC